>NC_061110.1:1764349-1779349 GCF_015104395.2 Macrobrachium nipponense | reverse complement strand
TTCCAAGAACAGCTAGCTATGCCAAAAGTACGCGAAGAATAATTGTCCATGGAAAATGACATAAATAACCGAGGTTGAAAAGAACTTGATATATTCTTGGACAGATGGAGCAATAGAAGGCGTCCTGTCATTGAGGCGTTTAAATATTTTATATGGGAGAAAGATATGAATTACAAGTGATACTTTTATATTTCGTTAACAATTTTCAAGTACTGACGTCATAAAAAAACTACGGGACGATTCTATAACGTATTCAGGAATGTCAAGTCAAAGTACTAATGAGAGAGAGAGAGAGAGAGAGAGAGAGAGAGAGAGAGAGAGAGAGAGAGAGAGAGAGAGAGACTTGTATGTTCTATGAAAAGTGTAGACCAGTTTATATTATTTCGATGAGCAATGTTCCATTTCCTTAAGCCTATAATAATCGAGAATGTTCCATTTCCTTAAGCCTATAAAAAATCGAGAGAGAGAGAGAGAGAGAGAGAGAGAGAGAGAGAGAGAGAGAGAGAGAGAGAGAGAGAGTATTTGTAAGTTCTATGGAAAATGTAGAACACTTTATATTATTTCGATGGGCAATGTTCCATTTTCTTAAGCCTATAATGAGAGAGAGAGAGAGAGGAGAGAGAGAGAGAGAGAGAGAGAGAGAAAAGCGCGCGCATGTGTATATTTATGAAAATTCCTTAAATCAGTTCACATTTTACTGGAGGAAACACAAAATAATTGAATAAAAACATAGCATAAATTCAGTACACCAATATATTAGAAAAGGCTAAATTTACGGTGTATTAGATCCTGGTTACACCAACGAAAATTAAGATAATTATGATATATTTTATAAGAAATATTATTTATCTTTTTACATTTGCATTCTAATGTAGGAATCATGAATATCATATCCTAAAATTCCTGTATCTTTAACTCAACGTAAAGCACCCTTTTCAGACGTTTCTAGTCTCTTCCAAAGTAGGTTTCAGGTTTACTCCACGAGTAAGTGAAAAGAATATTATGTAATGATTTATTTAGAGGGAGGGACAGAAGATAATTCAGTATTGATTAATAGCAGCTGGGTAAATGACTGAACCATGAATCTATCAAATTCATAATTTTTATGAAATGAAGCGATGCAATCTACATTCAGTAAACAATATCTGATATTCTATGATAGAAATGATACTTTGAAAAATTATTATTTTCCTAATGAAATCAAATGGAGAATTTACAAACACCAAACTTGCAGAAAAATTAAGTTTATTAAACTTAATGTTCTAAAGCACTGTTTCTCAACCTTTTTCTGGTGGTGGCCCCATTCAATCCAGTGCAAGTTGTTGTGGCCCCTCCATGCCAACTCTGAGTTCTTACCCCCCCCCACACACACACCCGCCTTCCGTCCATCACCTTAATACGCCTAGGGAAGGTATATTAATGGTTCTAGTTTGAGTAGTACCATGTACTCAAAACACTAATTTCAGGCATGATCAAATACCAATATTAATTGGAAAAAATATTTTATTTGAACACTTATCTATTTACAAAAGGAATAAAAAAACAAGGAATACATGTAGGTACAATTGGCTTTATCTTGAAAGGTTTCAGTGGGATCCCTGTGACTGATGCAAGGCTGCCAACTTGTCAATGTTTGGCTTGAAAGCAGTCAGAGAGAGACGTAAATCGCCTCTTTTTTTTCTATGTCAAGGCGATTTCGTGTCTGACAGCAGGTACATCACCCGACTGAAACCAGTCTCAACCAAGTAAGACGTGGGAAAGGCAAGTAAGAGCAACTTCACATCTTTCCAGAGTATTGGGTACTTCTTATACACATCTTGACATCTTGATTCATCCACAGCTTCTGGTGTCCTCCACGCTTGAACCTTGCTTGAGCTGTTGTGTTATTCTGAAGTTCAATGAGACTTTCTTGTAGGGTGACATCAACTTCAGATACATCAGCAATGAAGGGATCCACAAACCAGTGAAGAGAGTGAAGAGATTATTGAATATTTCACTGTCTGCAAAAATTACCTGGTATATTGAATTGAATGATTTTCAAACTAAACTCAAGCATATTAATGATTTATTTCAAAATATTACACATTATATATTTTGTGGTCCAAAAAAAAATAAATTTTCTGTGGCCCCCCATGGCCCCCCATTTTTCAAATTTTGCCTTGTGGCCCTGAAAAAATCTCATGGCCCCCAAGGGCAAGGGGGCCATATGGCCCACGTTGAGAAACACTGTTCTAAAGGGAGCAGTACTGGTTCTTGAAAGAGATGGTAACTGGATTCTTGATATAAAACGTATGAATCATTCATAATTGCCTTAGTGTAATCAGTGACCAGTAGTTCTATAAGTGTTGTCAAACGTGAAATAGTTAATATTATGAAGTTTGGTATAGAGCAAGACTTACTTGATAGGTTGAGCCTTTCTGTTTCTTTATTTGAGGAGTCTTACCTCCAGAGGAAGAGAAATTCGTGTAAAAGTCTGTATCCGTGAAGGTGATCTGACTTTGAGGACACTACAAACTTAATGTAATTTTCACATGATTTACAACTCTTTTTCTGATGTGTTGACTACACTGAAAGCATGCTTTTTGACGAAATGTGATTGCCAGAAACATAATACTAATTTGTATTCCTTCGCGAATCTCTTTAAACTGAATTTGTTTGTTTATCTCGAGCTTTGTTTACCTTTCATCAACAAATGCGCTCCTCCATTTTGCAGTTAAAACCTTTATGTCCTCCACCCAAACAAGAGAGTTATAGTTTTTTTATTTTTTTATTTTTTTTTTTTTTTTTTTGTCACGAATGTGCTTGTGGATTAAACAGCATTTCCTGCACGGGCCAGATAGAACACGCTTGCTTCTTAGAAATTAGACTACAACTCTTGTCTATTATATTTTCATTTCTTGGAAAGGAAACAATTCTTCACATGATCCCATGTGATGGTCATATATTACAATGGTAGAAATCAAAACGAAGATTATTATTGGTCCTAACAAATTCAAGAATACAAATTAATTCTTTCATGAGTGAAATCTTTTTTATAGGATCAATATAATAAAATAAAGTTCTTTATTGCGTTTGTGTTAATGAAACGTGGACTATCTGAAGGAAGGCCAAAACATCAAGGTTGTTTATGGATTATACTGAAGAAATAAACTACAAAGATACGTACATATACACAAAAACGTATATATATATCTATATATATATATATATATATATATATATATATATATATATATATATATATATATATATATATATACTATATATATATATATATATATTATATATATATATATATATATATATATATATATATATGATATATATATATATATATATATATATATATATATATATATATAATGACAATAATGCAACTCGACATCCCAAGCCCTGAAAAAATAAATAATTTAGTGCTTATTTAAAACAGTAAACAATAAATGGCAATGCTTTTGAAACAATCAAAGACCAACTTGAGAAAATTAATGATCATCTCACTCGGCCTGATACAAGTACTATAGGACCAATGTAACTTTTTGGTTCTGATAAAAAAAGAGTAAGCATCGAGGGATTTTGCTAGCAATTCCTTCAATTCGTCTTAATTTGGTTTCATCACTGAATATATTCAACTAGTTTTCAGAATAATCCCTAATACTAACTAGAAAGTAAGCGGCCTTTTCATAGGGCCTCCTAAAGGAGAATCTTATGCTGGTTCCTGAGCCTCGTAGCTGCTTCCACGAAGTCTCAGCTCATTAAGGAACTCCGGAAATCGTCCTAAGTCTCTAACCTAACGTACGTTACGTATTCGTAGCTGCTTGTAGGAGGTCCCAGCTCACCGGGGATCCTCTGAAATTGTTCCAAGACACAGTTTCGTAACGTAAGCCTAGCTACTTATAGGAGGCCCTAGCTCATGGAACCTCTGAAATTGTCCCAAGACACTGTTACATACCGTAATCCTAGCTGCTTGTAGGAGATCCCGCTCTGGGAGGAAGGTCTGAAATTGTTCCAAGATACTGTTCCGCAACGTAATCCTAAATGCTTTCTGGAGGTCCCAGGTCATCGAGGAACCTCTGAAATTGTCCCAAGACTGTTACGTTCGAAGGATGATCCCAGTCCAACGCTGAAGCTGAACTGTTGAGGGAGGATGCAAATTTCAAATTCAAAAATGGAAATAATTGAAGCTACTAAGGACTCTATTGTCCTTAGATATCTGGAAGACCTACTACATACGGGGGAGGAGAGAATCTGCATAACTATCAAATAGAATTCGGTATTTGGCCCACCTTCCAAAAGTAGATAGAATACCAGGATAATTAAAAGGAATGTAATTTGCCTGGAACACCAATACGGAAAATGATGATAGAAGTGGAGAAATTACACGAGTAAGTTGGTGGTTTAAAACAGCATTTAATTACTTTCTTTACATTTTTAAGAGAGTAGTTGTGTGCCCAAGGGATGAGGACTAATAACTTCGTCGAATTCCAGGTAGGTCTTACAGACCTCCAGCAACTATTTATTCTAAATATTACAAGCTGAATAACATCGAGAGGAATTAAACACAGCGAACTCCGAGAAATATCATCGAAAATTCTCTCGAAAATTAAAATGAAAGCCCTCCCCGCCATTCCAGCCTCCACATTAAATTTCCCCGGTCGAACAGAAAACAAATATTGGCATTAAAACTCACAGCCTCAGAGGGCTGTTAATTAACGTCGAGAATTATGGATAAGAAGCTTCTATTTACATCTCCGAGTACCGTTGCAATGGAAGGTCTCGAATGAATTGGCATTTGCATGCAGCGTTGAGAAATTTAAAAATTTTGTTATTCATTTTCCGTCTTAATTTATTTTTATTTTATTCATTATTTTCCATTTGTATATTTTTTTTTTCTGAGAAGGGATGAGCAGAACCTTCGCATATTTTAGATGAATGGTCGGGAGATGATGCTCATTGCGGTTAATTAGGAAATCTCTGTTGTATGGGAAGTTAAAAAGTTTTGGATAAACAAGCACTCATAAAACGAGGATGGGTGTAACAACACAAAACACATACACGACCACACACAGAGCGAGAGAGAGATGAGAGAGAGAGAGAGAGAGAGAGAGAGAGAGTGAGAGAGAGAGAGATGAAACATAGAAATATCAATTCAGCTCAATATTCCAGGAACACTAGCTATGCAAAGTACGCGAGATTAATTGTCCATGGAAAATGACATAAATAACCGAGGTTTAAAAAAACTTGATATATTCTCGGACATATGGAGCAATAGAAGGCGTTCCCCTCCCATTGAAGCGTTTCAGTATTTATATGGGACACAAAAGATATTGAATTACAAGTGTCACAATTTTATATTTCGTTAACAATTTCCAAGGACTGACGTCAAATAAAAAAACTACGGACAATTCTATAAACGTATTCAGGAGTGTCAGTCAAATTACTAAGTAGAGAGAGAGCGAGAGAGAGAGAGAGAGAGAGAGAGAGAGAGAGATTGAAGTTGTATGTTCTATGAAAGTGTAGACCAGTTTTATATTATTTCGATGAGCAATGTTCCATTTTCCTTAAGCCTATAATAAATCGAGGGAGAGAGAGAGAGAGAGAGAGAGAGAGAGAGAGAGAGAGAGAGATAGGAGAGTTAGTATGTTCTATGAAAATGTAGAACAGTTTTATATTATTTCGATGGGCAATGTTCATTTTCTTAAGCCCGATAATAATGAAATAAGAAGAAGAGAGAGAGAGAGAGAGAGAGGAGAGAGAGAGAGAGAGAGAAAGCCACCACTTGTGTATGTTTATGAGAATCCTTAAATCAGTTCACATTTTACTGGAGGAGGACACAAAATAATTGAACAAAACATAGCATAAATTCAGTACACCATATATTAGAAAAAGCAAATTCTATGGTATATTAGAACCTGGTTTCACCAACAAGAAAATTAAGATAATTATGTTATATTTTATAAGAAAATGTTATTTATCTTTTTTACATTTTCTCTAATGTAGGAATCATGAATATCATAGTCCTAAATTCCTGTATCTTTAACTCAACGTAAAAACAAAAAAACACCCTTTTCAGACGTTTTTAGTCTCTCCCAAGTAGTTTTAAGTTTACTCCACGAGTACGTGAAAGAAAAATTATGTAACGATTTATTTCGAGGAGGGACAGAAGATAATTCAGTATTGATTAATAGCAGCTGGGTAAATGACTGAACCATTGAATATATCAAATTCATATTTTTTAATTTTAATAAATGAAGCGATACAATCTACATTCAGTAACAATATCTGATTCATTCTTATGATAAAAATGATACCTTGAAAAATTATTATTTTCCTAATTTAACAAAAAAAAAAAAAAAACCTTAAACTTGAAGAAAAATTAAAGTTTATTAACTTAATGTTCTAAAGGGAGCAGTACTGGTTCTTGAAAGAGATGGTAACTGGATTCTTGAGTGAAAAAACTTATGAAGCATTCATAATTGCCTTAGTGTAATAATTGCAGTAGTTCTATAAGTGTTGTCAAAACGTGAAATAGTTAGTCTTATGAAGTTTGGTATAAGAGCAAGACTTACTTGATAGGTTGAGAGCCTTTCTGTTCTTTATTTGAGGAGTCTTACCTCCAGAGTAAGAGAAATCTTCCGTGTAAACGTCTGTATTCGTGAAGGTGATCTAGACTTTGAGGACACCTACAAAGTTAATGTAATTTTTCCACAAATGACAATAGAACTCTTTTTCTGAGTGTTTGACTACACTGATAGCATAAGCTTTTTGACGAAATGTGATTGCCAGAAAAATAAAAATATTAGTTTGCATTCCTTCGCGAATCTCTTTAAACTGAATTTGTTTTGGTTCATCTCGAGCTTTGTTTTACCTTTCCATCAACAAATGCTTCTCCATTTTGCAGTAGAAACTTCATGTCCTTTACCCCAAACAAGAGAGGTTTATGCATTTTTTTTTTTGTTTTTTTTTTTGAGGGGGGGGGGGGGGGGGCAGGCTCAGAAATGTGTTTGAGAGCAAAGAACATTTCCTGCCACGGGCCCAAAGATTAGACGCTTGCTTCTTAGAAAGTAGACTACGACTCTTGTATATTATATTTTCATTTTCTTGAAAAGGAAAACAATTCTTCACATGATCCCATGTTATGGTCATATTACAATGGTAGAAATCAAACGGAGATTATTATTGGTCCTAACAATTCAAATACAAATTAATTCTTCATTTAAATGAATTTTTTTTTATAGGATCAATATAATAAAATAAAGTTCTTTGTTGTCGTTTGTGGTAATGAAACAAGGGGGTGGGGTGGAGGTGGTCTTGTTGTTCAACAACTGCGGAACCAGTTGTTTAATAAAAAGGATCTCCAGGATCAACAGTTCATTTAGGCTGGAGGTTTGACCAACAATACTAAAATCCTCATATAATAATATCAACTTTACATTTTTTGCTATGCTCACGTATACTGGATGTTTCGGGATTTGATATTGAACATCCAGTACGGAAAACTAACTCCCTTGTGGCAGTCTATGCGAACCTCATCATCCTCTGAGAACGAACCCACGTAAGTTCCCACTAACAACTGGACGGAGAATATTTGTACACTATACAGACATGAGGGGCATAAACGATCTTTAAATTTAAACATGGATCCAATTGTTAGTGGATTGACCGAATGAGTTTTACCTTTTAATGCGCCAAAGTATTTTTGTACGATTTTTGTAAACGTCGGCCATAAAAGGAATCATCGTGTAAATATGGGAATCGGGCATAAAAAGGAAGCTTTAGAACATTAATTTTTTCATTGGGTGTTGATGCAAAACTCTTCATTAAGGACCTTGTCCTTAATATTTACAATTTTGTGAATGCTCATTGCTGTTAATTAGGAAATCTCGGTTTAATGGGAAAGTTAGAAAGTTGTGGATAAACAAGCACTAATATATAAGGATGGGTGTACAAAATACACACACATACACACACACACACACAGAACGAAGAGAGAGAGAGAGAGAGAGAGAGAGAGAGAGAGAGAGAGAGAGAGATGATAAAACAAAAACATAAATATCAATTCAGCTTCATATTCCAGGAACAGCTATGCCAAAAGTACGCGAAGATTAATTGTCCATGGAAATGACATAAATAACAACCGAGGTTAAAAAGAACTTGATATATTTTCGGACAGATGGAGCAATAGAAGGCGTCCTCTCATTGAAGCGTTTTGAATATTTTTATATGGGGACAAAAGAAATGAATTACAAGTGTCACACTTTTATATTTCGTTAACAATTTCCAAGGACTGACGTCAATAAAAAACTACGGGACAATTCTATAGCGTATCAGGAGTGTCAAGTCAAAGTACTAATGAGAGAGAGAAGAGAGAGAGAGAGAGAGAGAGAGAGAGAGAGAGAGAGAGAGAGAGAGAGAGAGCGAGAGAGATACAAGAAGTATGTTCTATGCGAAAAAGTGAGAACAATTATATTATTTCGATGAGTCAACTGTTCCATTTCCTTAAGCCCTTATTCCTATAAATCGAGAGAGAGAGAGAGAGTATTTGTAAGTTCTATGGAAAATGTACAACAGTTTATATTATTTCGATGGGCAATGTTCCATTTTCTTAAGCCATATGAGAGAGAGAGAGAGAGAGAGAGAGGAGGAGAGAGAGAGAGAGAGAGAGAGAGAGCACATGTATATATTTATGAGAATTCCTTAAATCAGTTCACATTTTACTGGAGGAAACACAAAATAATTGAATAAAACATAGTCATAAATTCAGTACACCAATATATTAAAAAAGTGCTAAATTCTACGGATATTAGAGCCTGGTTTCACGACGACAAAATTAAGATAATTATGTTATATTTTATAAGAAATATTATTTATCTTTTTACATTTTCATTCTAATGTAGGAATCATGAATATCATATCCTAAAATTCCTGTATCTTTAACTCAACGTAAAACACCCTTTTCAGACGTTTCTAGTCTCTTCCAAAGTAGTTTTTAGGTTTACTCCACGAGTAAGTGAAAAGAAAATTATGTAATGATTTATTTCGAGGGAGGGACAGAAGATAATTCAGTATTGATTAATAGCAGCTGGGTAAATGACTGAACCATGAATCTATCAAATTCATAATTTTTATGAAATGAAGCGATACAATCTACATTCAGTAAACAATATCTGATATTCTATGATAAAAATGATACCTTGAAAAATTATTATTTTCCTAATGAAATCAAATGGAGAATTTACAAACCCCAAACTTGCAGAAAAATTAAGTTTATTAACTTAATGTTCTAAAGGGAGCAGTACTGGTTCTTGAAAGAGATGGTAACTGGATTCTTGAGTGAAAACGTATGAAGCATTCATAATTGCCTTAGTGTAATCAGTGACCAGTAGTTCTATAGGTCTTGTCAAACGTAAAATAGTTAGTCTTATGAAGTTTGGTATAGAGCAAGACTTACGTGATAAGGTTAAGCATTTCATTCTGTTTCTTTATTTGAAGGTGATCTGACTTTGAGGACACTATAAACTTAATGTAATTTTCACATGATTTACAACTCTTTTTCTGATGTGCTTAGCTACACTGAAAGCGCAAAGCATATTAGTTTACATTCCTTCAGAATCTCTTTAAACTGAATTTGTTTGTTCATCTCGAGCTTTGTTTACCTTTCATCAACAAATGCACTCCTCCATTTTGCAGTAAAAACTTTATGTCCTCCACCCAAACAAGAGAGTTATAGTTTTTTTTTTTTTTTTTTTTTTTTTTTTTTTTTTTTTGTCACGAATGTGTTTGTGGAGCAAACAGCATTTACTGTACGGGCCAGATAGAACACGCTTGCTTCTTAGAAGTAGACTACGACTCTTGTCTATTATATTTTTATTTTCTTGGAAAGCAAACAATACTTCACATGATCCCATATGATGGTCATATATTACAATGGTAGAAATCAAAACACAAAGATTAGTATTGGTCCTAATAAATTCAGGAATACAAATTAATTATTCATGAGTGAAATCTTTTATAGGATCAATATAATATGTTAAAGTTCTTTATTGGTCGTTTGTGGTAATGAAACGTGACTAATTGAAGAAAGGCCAAAACACATAAGGTTGGTTGTGATTATACTGAAAGAAATAAACTACAAAGATATGTACATACACACACAAACGCTATATATATTATATATATATATATATATATATATATATATATATATATATATATATATATATATATATATATATATATATATATATATATATATATATATATATATATATATATAAGCGAATACACGGGAAATGATAGACAGGAATCCAGCGCTTTCGTCTTTATTCAGACATCGTCAAGGAGCTACTAAAGTACAATTGGAGAGGAAGGCCTCAGGTACAAACAGATCAGGAATACCAGATGGTTAATTATCAAAAGGGTAAAAATTAAAAGGGATAATCCAGGATTATCGGATATCACACTGGTCACAAACTTAAACAGATTCTGACCCTAACCGAATTACAAAGTATCTTTACAGTCCAAAACATGTAAAAACTGAATATATTAATTTTGTTGCTTATATTTATCTACAACTTTTTTCATTATGAAGCATCAAGTTTAAATAAACCAAGACTTAAATTTAGAACATTTCTATTATTTGACTTGATAAAACAAGATTCAAATGATATTCCTTTAACTGTGTCATTACATGGGACTAAGGCTCTTGCTTGACTCCAGTTAATAGGATGGTCTAAATCTCTCATATGTACAAATAATGCATTCGATATTTGCCCAGTTCTCACAGAATATGATGTTGCTTAAGACGCTGTGAAAGAGATTTGCCAGTCTGTCCGTAATAGATTTTATCACACTTTTTGCAAGGAATTTCATATATGCAGCCTGGAAGATCTTTAGGATGAATTTTGATTACTAAACTCTTGACATTAATATTACTGAAAAACAACATTTATGTTAAAAAGGCTTTAAAATTCTAGGAATATCTAAAAAACCTTTCATCATAAGGAATTTTAGAATGTTATTGCTTACTAAAGTTCAAGTGTTGTCATTTAGTGTGAATAAAATGCTTTTCTAGTCTTTGCCATGCCACATCTACAAAGTCCTTGGTATTAAGTTTCAATGCAATCTCATAAATAGTTTTTAATTTCAGCCGTCACTAAACTGTCGGGGATACGGAACATCCCGAGAAACAACGAGTGAATTTTACCATTTTGATGGTGATTGTAGCTAGTAATGACAAAAGATCACTATTATTTGATTTTCGAAAGCTGAAAAGTGAAATTTCTAGCATTTCTATGGACAAGTTACATCAAGAAAATTCAATTACAATTTCTTTCCTTCTCTACATAAATTTTATAGAAGGGACTAAATTATTGAGATTATTATAGAATTCCTGGAGGTTTTCGTGAACTGGCCAAATACAGACTATATCATCCACGTATCTAACCAAATAACTTGTTGGGCAAAATTTTGGTAAGAGTTTTGTCTCAAAAATTCCATGTAAAATTGCTAAGGACAGGAGATACGGGATTACCCATGGCCCATGCCAAACTTTGTACAAAAAATCCCCATTGAAAAACAAATTTACTATCTTTGATACATAACCTTTATAGACTAATAGATTTTCTACACTTAAGGACTGTCATGACGCTCTAATTCCTCTTCCATATTCAAGTTAAGTCATCTCAGGCACTTTTGTAAATAAAGAGACAACATCAAAACTAACCATAATTAAAATCATAATTCAAATTTAAACTATTCATTGTTTATAAAATTCAACATTGTTTTTTTAACATTCGTGTTAGAAATATTTTCCTACCAAGGAGTAAAATTTTTACAAGCCATTTAGCTACGCTTATACGAACTGAGCCCACTGAACTAATGATTGGTCTGATAGGGTTTATTGAGTTTATGTGTCTGACTAAACCATACATGTAAGGTAGTGGAGGCGCATTGGCCGGTGTAAACTGTTTTTTAATAATGGTCCAAGCCCTTCAAAATGGATTTAATTTGTTTTATTAAAATGGGAGTTAATGTCCTGTGTAGTGTCAGACCTCAGTTTCATATAAGTATCAATGTCATTTAGCAATGTCATTATTTTTACTTATATAGTCACTTTTATTCCATATTACCACTGCATTAGAATATTATCTGCTTTTTGTCACCTTCACTGTTTCGTCTTCTTTAATTTTCTTAAAAGCCTGGAGAAATCTCACGGGTACATTAGGGGGAGAGGTTTACTCATAGCACCTACACAATACCTTTACAAATATTGATATCATCAGTGCATAGTTTTGATTAAATTTTTCTAAATAACAAAAGGATTTTTTGGATGTCGACCAGTCCAGGTTAGCCATTAATACACAAAGCTTAAACCCATATCCCGAAAGCCGCTGTCGTAGCACATCTACTTGGTTTGTCAGATAAATTAAAGTCATGAAGTCCAACGTGTGGATGCTTAGGTCCAGTCGCTTTCAGCAATATATATAGATATATATATATATATATATATATATATCTAAATATATTATATATATATATATATATACACATATATGATTGTGTGTATGTGTTTTGTTTTAGCTCCCTGACTGATATCAAATAAAGTCAGTTTAGACCAACATAGTCCTGTGTGGTCCAAGCTTTCCCGTTTACGGTCACACACTTAAATAAAAAAAAAAAAAAAAAAATGGTAGCATTTCCGTGTTCGGGGGGGCAAAAACTTTATATATATACTTTATATATATATATAGTATATATAGATAATATATATATACATATATATGTTATTGATATATCTATATACTATATATATAGATTGGTATATATGTATATCTATATATCTATATATATATGTATTATATATATATATATATATATATATCTATATATAATATATATATATAGATATATATATATATACATATACATATATGTATATTTTTATGTATATGTAGATATAATCATCTATATATATATATATATATATATATATATATATAATATATTTACTATTATATATATATGTGTGGTGTGTGTGTGTGTATATATATATATACAGATATATATATATTATATATCTTATATATATATATATCTATATATATATATATATCATATATGTATACACATCTCTATAATTATATATATATATATATATATATATATAATATAAATATATCAGATATATATTATGTATATATATATAGATTGTTCATATGTTAAGAAAATATAAAACGTGAGAAGGTTTGGTCCTGATTCAGTTACCGTACTTTTTGAGGTTACAGCAGTGATCGATAGATTCAATTCATGAATGGACTCACACGATTTCTGATTCATTTTGATTCGCCACCTCTTTCAAGTAAACGATCACATTTGAAATTACGTTGTATCGAGGCGAATCCATGAGTAGTGGTGATTTTTCGTGGATCGATAGATTTGTTCACTTGGTATAATCGCAAACTTTATGTAGATACTAACTTAACAACTCGGTAAGTTTATAATTGACTCTTATATGATTTACTTCGTATGCGTTCCCTAGACTCTTATGAACAAATACATTTTTTATGTATTTTTTATTTATTTATTTATTTACTTATATATCAAAATATTTTTAACTTTTCTATTAACTGTTTCTCTTCCTTCTATATTTCCAATGGCTTGCTATTACTTCTTTCTATGAACACCTATTCTTTTTGATAATTAACGTTATCCGTATGACTGAGGTTCATCTCTGATAATAATAATAATTAATATAATAATAATAATTAATACAATAATAATAATAATAATAATAATAATAAGTGGACGAAGGCAAGAAGACTCCGTAGTCATAGACCAGAGAAAACTAGGAACATATGACAATACCAAGAACTCCACCCAAGTACGCAAATACGGACAGACTATACATAACACTAAAGGAAGGAGCGAGAGGAATACTAAGTATAGAGTACTGCGTTCAACTCGAGAACAGAGCACTGGGGCAATATCTGAAACCATGAAGACGAGTGGCTAAAGAGTGCATGGTAAGAAGGACTAATAAAAGTAGACGAAGACCCCAGAAATTACACAGAGACAGTAGAATGACAAACAGAACAGAAACTTCACAACAATCAATGCACGGACATCCATGAGACAGACTAAGAACTACAGTAGCCAGCGATGACACATGGCGCATGGCTTACAGCGGGGAAGAGCTCCAGAAGGCACTGAAGAATTATAACAGCGGCACAGATCAGGCCCTAGGAACCAGATATGTTCAAAGATGTTAAATGGAATAACATCATCTCCCATACTACGAAGTTCAGTACGAAAAATTAACCATAAAACCATATGCACGAATGTCCGGCACTTGCACAGACCGTACAAATGAGGCATGATTCATAGCAAAATACCCACTAGGAAGCATGTGCAAGAATCTCAGCTACCTTGCAGTAACAAGTGTGCCAGCACAACCTGAAGGAGTGATCGAAAACGATCAGGCAAAGGTCCTCTGGACTGTGGGATCAAAACAGATAGGGTGATAAGTGCAATAGACCAGATTGACGTTGATGACGAAATCAAGAAACAGTATCACTTATTAATTTCGCAATATAAAAAAAACCCCATGGACACCAGAGTTGAAGAGAAAGAGAGGGAAAAAATGGATAGTATCAAGACCTGAAAATAGAAATAAGAAAGATATAGGTTAGTGCCAGTGGATTGTACCCTATAATACCATAGAACACTATTCATCGATCCCAAGATCCCGAATATCTAGAAACTAGAGCTGAAATCAGAAGAGTGTGATCCTAGAAACGGCGCACATAGTAGAAAGTGATGGCCTCCTTAGGAGGCAGGATGCAACTCCGGAAACCCACACTATAAATACCAACCCAGGTCGATTGAAAGGACTGTGATAACCAAAAAAAAAAAAAAAAAAAAAAAAAAAAAAAAAATATTAATATATAGATTGAAAATAATTCGGAAAAATTGATATGTATCACGTCTTGAAAGTAGAAATAT
>NC_061110.1:1729349-1759349 GCF_015104395.2 Macrobrachium nipponense | reverse complement strand
CCCCAAACTTTCTTTTAAATATATATATATATTATATAATATATATATATCTATATATATATATAATATAGTATATATATATATATATGATATATATATATATATATAGTATATTTGGATATTATTGTATATATTTTAATACATATTATACATATATACATTATAATATATATATATAATATATATATATATATATATAGATCTATATAATAATATATATATATATCTATATATAATATTATAGTATATGATATTAGCCCGTGTGTATTGGTGCCTGCGTTCTATTATCAATAAATAAAAGTCCACAAATTAATTAGGCGCGGAGTTTATTTATTTATTTAAATTTTTTTTTCACAATTTATTTATTTATTTTGGTTTTAAACATTGTCTTAAACCTCGCACGTCTGAACTTTGTATATTCCCTCAATTTCTGGAGGGAAGTTCCTGAGAAAAGAGTTCAATTTCCTCGGGAAGAAGCAAATACCCAGAACTCCCGCTCTTAAAAAAAATTTTTGTTCAAATAAGTTCTCCTAGCGGCGTGGTTGTCAACTGAAATCGTTTAGAACATGACGTAAGACCGAATCCGTCACCTAGATAATATGAGTTTGGGACCGATATGTTCGAGATGAAAGAAGATTTGTCGGGTCTAATACCGACTGAAGATTGAAGAGGAAAACTAAGAGAGAGAGAGATAGAGAGAGAGAGAGAGAGATAGAAATATCACGCGTTTATCTGTCAGACGTTTCGCGATAAACTTTGTTTGTGAAATTTAGGGAGCAACTGCTACTTTCTCTGATAAGCAGCTTTGTTTTCCTCGAATTTGAAGATGATGTTGTAGCGATGTTGTCTTTTTTTTTCTCTGACGTTTCATGTTTGCGTGTGTTTGAGTAATAAATGTCATACGACAACCAACAAACTCATATACACACGCGCGCACACACACACCGACACACGCAGTACACACACACATTATAATATATCTATATATATATATATTTTTTTTTAAAGAATATAATATATATATATATATTATAATATATATATATATATATATACATATCAGTATATATATATATAATATAGTATAGATTATATATATATAGTATATATATATATAGATATATATATATATATATATATATAGTATATGTATTTATATAATATATATATATAATTATATATCTGTGTAATATTATTATATTCGATCTAATATATATCTATATATAATATTATAACTCTATTATGTATATATACTATGTCTCATATATATATATCTATAATCTCTCTATTATATTTTCAAAAATTCTCTCTATACATATATATATATATATATATATATATATATATATATATATATATATTATATATATGTGTGTGTGTGTGTGTGTGTTTATCTGTGCTTTTTTGCTAAACGAATCAACGAACGTCTGCCAGTAGAAGCAAATAATACTTTCCGAGAAATGTTATGGAACATGACATCCGCACAAGGTTCATCAACGTCAGCTGATGCTGATATCTAAACATCTTTCGGACGAGAGATGAAACTGCTTCATATTAGTTGTAGATGCTCATGATAATGACTTTTTCGTCGTAGACGTTCCACGCTAGACTGTGTTTTCCAAAGGTTTTGATTATATTACTTTTTCATTTATATTATTTATTACTTATTTTTTACATTTTATTTTTTCTTTATAATAATAATTGATCTTTGTTCCATATTTCCTTTTACTTTTATTACTTCTTTCAAATGATGACTGTTCAAGTTTGGGAACCTTTAAATAATAATAATAACAATTAATAATAATGTAATAATATAATAATAATAGTAATAATATAATAACGAATAATAATAATAATAATAGTAAATAATAATAATAATGATAATAATAATAATAATATAATAATAATAATAATATTATTATTATTATTATTATTATTAATAGAAATACATAATAGAAGTTCCACGCAACGACGCGTGTTTCCAAGTTTTTAGATTATATACTTTCCATCGTTTATATTATTGTATCTACTTATTTGTTTACATTTATTTTTTTCTATAATATATAATTGATCTTTTGTTCCATATTTCTTTTACTTTTATTACTTCTTTTCAATGATGGCTGTACATTTGGGAAACTAAAGTAATGAATAATAATTAATACATAATAATAATAATAATAATAATAATAATCATAATAATAATAATAGATAGTAATAATATTGTTAAAAGAATGGCAGAATTAGAGCGAGTTAATTTATATATTGTTTTTATATTTTCCTTACAACTCGCTTCTCAAGGCTCAGCGATGTTTCTGAGTACTGACGGGCAATATTCATACTGGGAATTTTTCAAAAAAAAAATTATAATGCTGAAGTAATCTTTATTAGAACAGGATTTAAGGTCCAGGTCAAGCAGGGTCGTCGTCAGTGCCGGTATTATTCCGTATCTTATGTTCGTTCGGACCGGGTCATCTTCGTTAGGTCTGGTATTGGGTGCTGTTATAGCCTGCTATCACGTGATTTCCGACCTTCTAGCAGGTCATCTTCGGACGAGTGGTTTGAAGAGACTAGCAGAAAGTCTATGGGCTGTATTTTTTAAGCGCTCGAACTAGAGTTGCGCCATTCTATATGGTGCCGGGGAGGGTCCGTCTGACGAAGTCGTGGATTCTCGCTCGAAGGTCTCAGGGAGTCTCGTCGTGCGAGCCCCCACGGGATGATAGGATGCCTGCTACGACAGAATTCCTATCGTTCATACCCCCAGGCACACTGCGTTGCGCTCGCACGAAGATTCCTTAGACCTTCGAGGCGAGATCCCCTGCTGTCCGTCCAAGACCGGCGGCCGACAATGAGAATGCAACTCTAGGTCCGAGCCGCTACAAATGACCGGGGGGGGGGGCACCAAGACTTTCTTGCATCAACAATCAGACACCTAAACAAGGTGCAAGTGCACACGACACTAGTAAGGCGATCACCTTTGCCACAGTAACAGAAGTTGAGATGTCAGCAACTACCTCCAATACCGCCACCTCCTCTGACTGGACCAAGACCTAGCAGACTGGGTTGTATTTCGTCCTAGCCCTCGAAGAGTGGGCAGCACAATATACACCTCCAGAAGACAATAGATCAGCTGAAAAAGATCTAGTTGAAGCTATACCAATGCAGCAAACAGGGCAATGCCCATGAGATTAGAGAAGAAAAGACATCACCTACAAGACTCCTTGTACTCTGCCCAGAAGTAGGAAGACTGAAAACCCTACTGAACAGGGTAACAAAAAACTACAAGAAAAGAGGACACAGAAACAGGAACTGCTACACGCAGTCAAAAGGGATGTTCAACAGCAGCTTCAAGAAATAAGAAATGATAAGTGGTTGGATGGTGTACAGAAACTATCACTGTACACATCTCTCTTCGGAGCTATGAAAGTGGCTGAACGAGTAGCCGGAAAAAAGAGACACCCCTAGCAACCACTACCTCACCCACAGAAGAGCACATTCTTCTCCCATATGACTAGCTAAGGTAACCTCTCCTGAAACAAAGAATTCAGGATCAACTAGCACCGATTAGATTGGAGGAGATCGATGCTGCCTGCCACAGACAGATGATCCAGACACCCTTTACACAGTAGAGGACTTAAGCAGTATTATTAAGTTGGCAGAGCCACAGCGCCATGAGCAACGGATAACCTACACATGATCAGTACATGTGTCCTCAGAAAGGAAACAGCCTTTCAGCAGAGAATCCTAGAACAAAACACATATATGAACACATAATACCACAAACCTTGGCGGCAGCAGGCAGGACGCAGCCATCCCCAAACTAAGGATCCAGAGAACCCAAGACAATCGCATTTGTCATGCAATGAGAAAACTGGAGAAAAAATGGTACTAAAATAGAATTAATTACAGATTGGTCACTGCATATCAGGAAGGATCGGAACTACAGAGTGCATAACGATGTTCTCAGCTACATAATCAGAAAAGGCTAACAGTAGTCTTCATAGATTTTGAAAAGGCTTTTGAACTAGCCATCCAGCGACGACAATACTTCAATCAGTGTAAGGAGGATTCAAGGAACACTTACTCAGCCTGGACAAAACACGTACTGGGAAGGCCAGGCTAGATTAAGATTCCAAGGATGATGTCTATCATTCCACGACTTGGAAATGCACCCTCAGGAGTAATTCTGAGGTCCATTTTTATTCAACAACTACTGGAGCATATAGCCTCCTTGCAGCTTTCAGAAGGCGTAGAATCTCATCTATGCCGATGGATGTGTGTGTAGTAGCAAGAGGAGCTGTTAGAGTGCCCAGAATGCTAAGGGCAATCAATGACATCAACAATACATCACATGAGCTTAGGTCTTTAAAATAAATATAAAATTAACAAAGGCCCTGACAATAACAAGCCCACAGAACCGCTGCAACCCTGACAATAGGAGCTGATCCCATAGAATGGTTAGACAGCTACATGTACTTGGGAGTTAGCATAGACCCAGCTAGCTACCTCTCAGGGAGCAATCAAGTACTTGAGAGAAAGAGCAAATGCAAGACTGGCCGCTTGAGATACATGTCATCCCTGAAGGAGAGAAAATGAACACATAACAAAGGAAGTACTAACTTATCCTGCACCAGAACGCTGGTTGCTATGCTGCCGCCCACTCTGAGGGAGGCCTGACAGAGGTCAAAAAGAATCCCTGGGGTCATTCAAGCATTCCAATGATCTCAGCTAGGAACCACCCGAAATGGACAAGGCTGTGCAACCTCTGCTTGAAACTAACTTGCCAAAACTAATGGATAGGATTCACAGTGAAAAAAATTGGCGAGCAACATTGCCAAGATGTTTCCTCTTAGAAATAGACGTCCATCTCAAGGAAAGAGCCAGAGAGGAACTTGCTAAACACCCAGATATTCAAATGTCTGAGTTCCTATGGTAAGGGAACCAAAGTGACACATCAAGAATCTAGGCATGCAGAACACTGCTTGCAGCGTAGGTCCAGACACAACATGGGCACACAACACTACCACCTGGAAAGAAGGACACTGCCAATATATAATACACAAGCCTGCCAGAGCAAAGAAGACTGCACAAGAGAAGAGCTAAAGCGGAGCCTATTGAAGCAATTCAGAAACACTGGGGGGGGGAAACCATATGGGCACACAACATACTACGCACCGATGGCACTGTAGATCCTGAGAATGAAACTGTGGGGGCTGCAGTATATCAAGAAACTTTTGACAGCCTGCTGGATTACCGTCCCAACACGCGCTCACTATTCAACATAATTAACAGCAATAAGACAGCACTGCTGTACTCACTGAGATGAACAAGGGCCCTGTAATCATCCCACACCGCTCAAGTCCTCAATGCAGCCTTGCAACAACGAAAAATAAAGAACACAAGCACTGTTGGTTGATTAAACACTGCTGCACTAGCACCGCAAAGAGGAAGACCTGACACCTTAACTGGATACCCAGTCACATAGGAATTCCGGCAACGAGAGGGCCGGATGAGCTAGCCAAAAGTACAAAACACATTGAACAGAGTACAAATACATATATATACAACCCTACATTGCAAGAAATCAAGAATGCGATGAACCACTCTGCAAAGAAAACTTCTAAAAGCCGTCATCATTGAGAGGGTAGAAAAAGATTCACCGTCTGCCAGATGGTATTAGACTCAACTGATCTAGTGCCTCCCCCCATAGACAGGCACGCACCAAGAAAACTTACCATGATCACCCACAGATTTCAGGCTAGGATATAAAGCCTGCTGGGAATGTGGAAAACAGTGTCAGACCATGTGAAACACTGTCAAGAATACACCCAGCAACCACTCCTTCACATACCTGCTGGAATGCAGAGAACAGCACAGTTGAGAGGTGCGCACAAATTGAATTACTTGCACAAGATGGCTGAGCATGGATCTGCGCATAGTCACAAAAAAAATCCATTGAAAACTTAGAAGAGCATGCCCAGATGCTCTACAACCTACCTCCACCAAGGTAAATAACCTAAAAAATACAGCATCGACCCTCATCACATCTCCCTCACTGTAAATGCTCTATCCACATACACCACATCATTTCTTTTAACTTTACCTACACTGAATCCTCCCGCAGGGACCCAATGGAGTAAAGGTTTGGACAACCCCACCTGCACAACTTCTCTAAATATTCGAAAGTCCTTTACATTCTTATCAACACTCTACTCAACAATATGAACATGAATGCCCTCTCTTACTGACACATCATCCTTCCCCTGTTGCACTCCTATCTCTACAACTAAAATATTTCCAATTTCATAAAACTAACCATGGCCTAATTATCTTTTCAGATCACCTACAGTTCGAACAAGGGAAAGGCCCGTGCCAACAAGAGTGTTGCTTAATACATCAACACAATTTCCTTGCTACAGTTTTTTCAAACGACTCGTTCTGAAGATGACCTGAGAGAAGGTCGAACGTCAATTGAATACAGCTATACCAGTTTACAGCACCAATACTAGCCCTTAACCCGAAGACGACCCGGCCCTGAATGAAACTATGCTACAGAATATACCGGCACTGACGACGACCCCTGCTTGAACCTGGACCTGATGTCCTGTTTTCTGAATAAAAGATTCCTTCAGCATTTTAATTTTTTTTGAAAATTCCCAATAATGAATATGTCATTTACTCAGAAACTTCGCTGAGCCTGAAAGCACATTGAGAGGAAAATAGAAAAACAGTAATTAAAATCGACTCACTTAATTCTGGTCATTCTTTTTAACAAGTATTTGCCTAAAGAGGTCTTCTACCAAAGTTAATTAAAATATATAATAATAGTAAGTAATATAATAATAATAATAATAATTATAATAATAATAATACTAATAATATAATATAATAATGTTTGTTTTTTTTGGCGCGTGGAGGAGTGGGTTAGGTCGTCAATAGACTTAAGTCAAGTTAAGCCAACATTGGGGCTGGTCAGTCATTGGAGGGTGACCGCTCTCCTCGGCGTTGATTCCTTGGGAAAGGATCTTACCATAATTTCCTAGTCTACTCAGCTGTAAATGAGTACCTATCCCTGATGGGGTAGGGTCCAGCTATGGGTTAAATAGCAAAACTCAGCAATGATGGAAAGAAATGAAGGAATAAACGACAACGACGTAAATGGAACCTCTGTGGCAACAGAGGAGCTTCGTCCGGCAACCAGGTATTCAACCCAATTGAAGGGGAAGACGGTCAGGTACTTGGAGGTCGTCATCCAGCAACTAATCACCACAACGACAGTAATCAACAGCCTGAGATTGGAGCTACAGAGGCAAAAAGGAAGAAATGAGGACAAGAGAAGAAAATAAGGAAATATGGAGATGCTACATCAGAAGCAACCTGACGGAGAGAGGATATAGAAGAAGATTGGTCAACATCTGGAATGAGAGGAATAACACCCCCCAAACAGAGCAGAGGCTGGCAGACAAGTAAGGAACATAAAGAAAAAGAACTGGCTCTCCCCAACCAGAAAGAGAAGAAATGGAAAGGGAAATGTCACACGACAACGAATTACACAAAGACGAACTGAGAGACGATGCCACAGAAGACGACAGGGAGGATGAGGTATCAAAACAACGACACACGAAGAAACACCGACGAAGTAACAGAGAGGACGGAATGGGTAGAAAAGATTAGACAATGGATGGAGCCAGATACAGAGATCCCTTCCATGAAAGCCTACAACACCAAGAAATTAAGGGAGAGAAAACAAGTGAGGTCAATGAAATAATGGGCATAATACACACAACCAGTATCACAGAAACAAATAACTTGACATATGCAGGAGCAAGATTAGTAGCAGAACTGATGGGATTCGAACACCAACACCACCAGCACAACCAACCCAACAGAAACCAAAACAGCAACCTCCTTGGAAAAGGCGCCTGGAAAAGCAAATCATGGTGATGAGATCTGACTTGAGTAAACTGAAAGAGATGGCAGAAAAAAGGCTAAGAAGCAAGAAAACAAGGGAGGAACTCAACGAGAAATACAAAGTACAAGAGAGGGGACTAAACAACACAATAGAAGATGTAAAACAGAGGCTTAAGGCCCAAAGCACATAAGTCCAACGGTACATGAACAGGAATAGGGATACCAACAGAACAAACTATTCGGAACCAACCAGAAAAGACTATACAGCCAACTAAGAGGGGAAGACAACCACCCAGAAATTCCTGAAGCCGAACCAAGTAAGAGACTCTGGGAAAACATATGGAGCAATCCGGTATCACACAACAAACATGCAACATGGCTCCAGGAAGCAAGGAAGAAGAAACAGGGAGAATAAAACAAAGATTCACAGACATCACGATAGGCACAGTCAGACACCAACTAAAGAAAATGCCAAACTGGAAAGCCCCAGGTCCCGATGAAGTCCATGGATACTGGCTCAAAAACTTCAAGGCCCTACACCACGAATAGCAGAACAACGCCCAGCATTGTATCTCAAATCACCAAGCACCCAAATGGATGACCACAGGAAGAACATCCTTAGTACAAAAAGACAAGAGTAAGGGAAATATAGCCAGTAACTACAGGCCTATCACCTGCCTACCAATAATGTGGAAGTTACTAACAGGTATCATCAGTGAAAGGCTATACAACTACCTAGAGGAGACAAACACCATCCCCCACCAACAGAAAGGCTGCAGAAGGAAGTGTAGGGGCACAACAGACCAGCTCCTGATAGACAAAATGGTAATGAAGAACAGTAGGAGAAGGAAAACCAAACCTAAGCATGGCATGGATAGACTATAAGAAAGCCTTCGACATGATACCACACACATGGCTAATAGAATACCTGAAAATATATGGGGCAGAGGAAAACACCATCAGCTTCCTCAAAAATACAATGCGCAATAAGGAATACAATACTTACAAGCTCTGGAATAAGATTAGCAAGAGGTTAATATCAGGAGAGGGATCTTCCAGGGCGACTCACTGTCCCCACTACTCTTCGTAGTAGCCATGATTCCCATGACAAAAGTACTACAGAAGATGGATGCCGGGTACCAACTCAAGAAAAGAGGCAACAGAATCAACCATCTGATGTTCATGGACGACATCAAGCTGTATGGTAAGAGAATCAAGGAAATAGATACCCTAATCCAGACTGTAAGGATTGTATCTGGGGACATGAGGATGGAGTTTGGAATAGAAAAATGCGCCTTAGTCAACATACAAAAAGGCAAAGTAACGAGAACTGAAGGGATAAAAGCTACCAGATGGAGCAACATCACATAGATGAGACGGATACAAATACCTGGGAATAATGGAAGAAGGGATATAAAACACCAAGAGATGAAGGACACGATCAGGAAAGAATATATGCCAGAGACTCAAGGCGATACTCAAGTCAAAACTCAACGCTGGAAATATGATAAAAGCCATAAACACATGGGCAGTGCCAGTAATCAGATACAGCGCAGAATAGTGGAATGGACGAAGGCAGAACTCCGCAGCATAGATCAGAAAACCAGGAAACATATGACTAATACACAAAGCACTACACCCAAGAGCAAATACGGACAGACTATACAGAAACACGAAACGGAAGGAGGGAGAGGACTACTAAGTATAGAGGACTACGTCAACATCGAAAACAGAGCACTGGGGAAATATCTTGAAAAACAGTGAAGACGAGTGGCTAAAGAGTGCATGGGAAAGCAAGGACTAATAAAAGTAGACGAAGACCCAGAAATATACAGAGACAGGAGAAAGACAGACAGAACAGAGGACTGGCACAACAAACCAATGCACGGACAATACATGAGACAGACTAAAGAACTAGCCAGCGATGACACATGGCAATGGCTACAGAGGGGAGAGCTAAAGAAGGAAACTGAAGGAATGATAAACAGCGGCACAAGATCAGGCCCTAAGAACCAGATATGTTCAAAGAACGATAGACGGAAATAACATGTCTCCCATATGTAGGAAGTGCAATACGAAAAATTAAACCATATACCACATAGCAAGTGAATGCCCGCACTTGCACAGAAGCAGTACAAAAAGAGGCATGATTCTGTGGCAAAAGCCCTCCACTCGAGCCTGTGCAAGAAACATCAGCTACCTTGCAGTAATAAGGGGTACGAGCACCAACCTGAGGGAGTGATAGAAAACGATCAGGCAAAGATCCTCTGGGACTATGGTATCAGAACGGATAGGGTGATTACGTTGCAAATAGACCAGACGTGACATTGATTGACAAAATCAAGAAGAAAGTATCGCTGATTGATGTCGCAATACCATGGGGACACCAGAGTTGAAGAGAAAGAGAGGGAAAAAATGGATAAGTATCAAGATCTGAAAATAGAAATAAGAAGGATATGGATATGCCAGTGGAATCGTACCCATAATCATAGGAGCACTAGGCACGATCCCAAGATCCCTGAAAAGGAATCTAGAAACTAGAGGCTGAAGTAGCTCCAGGACTCATGCAGAAGAGAGTGATCCTAGAAACGGCACACATAGTAAGAAAAGTGATGGACTCCTAAGGGGGCAGGATGCAACCCGGAACCCCACACATATAAAAATACCACCAGTCGAATTGGAGGACTGTGGAAAAAAAAAAAAAAAAAAAAAAAAAAAAAAAAAAAAAAAACAAAAAAAAATAATAATACTAATAATAATTTGCTTTTCCAATCGCCTTTTCCAAGGAGGTTGCTGATTTGGCTATACAATTACCTAAAGGAGACAAACACCATCCCCCACCAACAGAAAGGCTGCAGAGAAGGAAGTGTAGCGGCACAAAAGACCAGCCATCCTCATAGGACAAAATGGTAATGAAGAACAGTAGGAGAAGGAAAAACCAACCTAAGCATGGCATGGATAGACTACAAGAAAGCCTTCGACATGATACCACACACATGGCTAATAGAATGTCTGAAAATATATGGGGCAGAGGAAAAACACCATCAGCTTCCTCAAAAATACAATGCGCAACTGAATACAATACTTACAAGCTCTGGAATAAGACTAGCAGAGGTTAATATCAGGAGAGGGATCTTCCAGGGCGACTCACTATCCCACCACTCTTCGTAGTAGCCATGATTCCCATGACAAAAGTACTACAGAAGATGGATGCCGGGTACCACTTAAGAAAAGAGGCAACAGAATCAACCATCTGATGTTCATGGACGACATCAAGCTGTATGATAAGAGTATCAAGGAAATAGATACCCTAATCCAGACTGTAAGGATTGTATCTGGGGACATGAGGATGGATTGTTTGGAATAGAAAAATGCGCCTTAGTCATCATTACAAAAAGGCAAAGTAACGAGACTGAACGGATAGCTACCAGATGGGAGCAACATCAAACACATAGATGAGACAGGATACAAATACCTGGGAATAATGGAAGGAGTGGATATAAAACACAAGAGATGAAGGACATGATCAGGAAGAATATATGCAGAGACTCAAGGCGATACTCAAGTCAAAACTCAAACGCCGGAAATATGATAAAAGCCATAAACACATGGGCAGTGCCAGTAATCAGATACAGCGTAGGAATAGTGGTAATGGACGAAGGCAGATCTCCGCAGCATAGATCAGAAAACCAGGAAACATATGACAATACACAAAGCACTACACCCAAGAGCAAATACGGACAGACTATACAGAACACGAAAGGAAGGAGGGAGAGGACTACTAAGTATAGAGGAATGCGTCAACATTGAAAACAGAGCACTGGGCATATCTGAAAACCTGTGAAGACGAGTGGCTAAAGAGTGCATGGGAAGAAGGAACTAATAAAAGTAGACGAAGACCCAGAAATATACAGAGGACAGGACAATGACAGACAGAACAGAGGACTGGCACAACAAACCCAATGCACGGACAATACATGAGACAGACTAAAGAACTAGCCAGCGATAACACATGGCAATGGCTACAGAGAGGAGAGCTAAAGAAGGAAAGTGAAGGAATGATAACAGTGGCACAAGATCAGGCCCTAAGAACCAGATATATTCAAAGAACGATAGACGGAAATAACATCTCTCCATATGTAGGAAGTGCAATACGAAAAATGAAACCATAACCACATAGCAAGCGAATGCCTGGCACTTGCACAGAAGCAGTAAAAAAAGAGGCATGATTCAGTGGCAAAAGCCCTCCACTGGAGCCTGTGCAAGAAACACAGCTACCTTGCAGTAATAAGTGGGTACGAGCACCAACCTGAGGGAGTGATAGAAAACGATCACACAAGATCCTCTGGGACTATGGTATCAGAACGGATAGGGTGATACGTGCAAACAGATCAGACGTGACGTTGATTGACAAAGTCAAGAAGAAAGTATCACTCATTGATGTCGCAATAACCATGTGGGACACCAGAGTTGAAGAAAGAAAGAGGGAAAAAATGGATAAGTATCAAGATCTGAAAATAGAAATAAGAACGGTATGGGATATGCAGTGGAACTATCGTACCCACAATCATAGGAGCACTAGGCACGATCCCAAGATCTCTGAAACAAAGGAATCTAGAAAAACTAGAGGCCTGAAGTAGCTCCAGGACTCATGCAGAAGAGTGTGATCCTAGAAACGGCACCATAGTAAGAAAAGTGATGGATTCCTAAGGAGGCAGGATGTGCAACTCGGAGCCCCTCACTATAATACCACCCAGTCCGAATTGGAGGACTGTGATAGAGCAAAAAAAAAAAAAAATAATAATAATAATAATTATAATTAAAATAATAATAATAATAATATAATAATAATAATAATATAGTATAGTATATTTTATTTGTTTGTCTTTATTTGTTACAAATCATAAAAATAGGCAGAAAATTTGCCGAAGCAATTTAATGCTTATATGGCGATAACATATAACAAGTTTACTGGTTTTATTTTACATAAAAGTTATACAGACTTTACAAGCTAAAACACAGACATAAAATACATGGGTAGACCCCATTTTGACAGAGGATTGCAATAGTAAGCAAGACATTAAAATACTAAAGAAGACAAGTCCAGCTTGCAACACAAACAAGCTGTTTATACAAATGCCAATAAAATAAGACACAGGTCCAGCTTGTGTTACAAGGAATAAAATAAAAAAAAATACCTGGGTAACTAAAAGGAGTCTTTAAAAAGCACAGTTTCAACTCTACTTAGTAACAGTTTTTTTGTAATTTCTGAGAGAAACGTAAAAGGGGTCTTCTAAAAGTTTTCTATCAAGTTCATTGTTAAGCACAATAAGCTGATAGTGGAGGAATCTCCTTTCAACCTCCGTACGTATGATAGGTGTATGATAACCACGGCCCCTTGTAGCATATTCATGGGAACTTTAGTTGGGGCGTAACAAAAGATCATAAAAGTAAGGCAGCTCACCCATAAGCAGTCTCCTCAAGAATTTGAATAAGCTTAGTTTATACAAGCTACTTATGTTTAGTATTTGCAAACGTGTATATAGTTCCGATGTGCCCATCACGGTCTTCCATCCTCATATCTGACTCCCATAATTATTCTTAGCAAGTTGTTGACACGTACCTTCAATCTCTTAAGCACAGTAACAGGTGCAGAGCCCCATATTAAGAGGTGGTTATTCAAGTAGGGGAGCACTAGAGCATAATATAGTTTAAGCAATATGTCAGTCGGCAAGAAATCACGAGTACTAATAATTGCTCCAGCTATGCGACTAATAACATTAAGTGAGACATTGTTAATGTGTTTTTGTAATTGTCAAGGTATTAGTGATAGTCAGCTTAAGTATCTGAAGTCCGTTACCCAATCAATAATGCCATCAGCGAAGGCTAGGGCGGGGAGTTCTTCGGGGGGGAGACCTGGTCATGGACAAACATCAACTTACTCTTACTAGTATTAGGAGTTAGCATATTTGCTTTTAAGTATACCTCAAGTTCACTTAACAAATTCCTAACTTTATTCATAAGCTCGGTGAATGAATGGGAAACCAGCAGAAAAGCAGCATCATCCGCGAATAAAATTGTTTCGGCCTGCACTGCATTAGGTAGGTCATTTATAAACATATTAAAACAAGAGGACCAAGTATAGACCCTTTGAGGCCACACCATGTAATCATTTTAGCATCAGAAATCAACACCATTTACGCTTACAAAATGCCTTCTGTTAGCAAAGTATGATCTTAGGTATAGATAAAGACCACGAAAACCCATAATGCTGTAGTTTATCCAAAAGTATCTTGTGTGACACAGTGTCAAATGCCTTTCTCAAGTCAAGGAAGAAGCAGACACAGAAACTCTTCTCTCTATAAGCCTTTGTTGCAATAGAGAGAAATTTAATAATGGTCTTTGTTGTGCTTCTATTCTTGCGGAAGCCATATTGAGAATTATTAAGAATAAAGTACTTTCCCATGAAGCTGTTCATCCTGTCTAGAGTCAACCTTTCAAAGATTTTGGAAGCCACGCGTAAAACTAATATGGGCTTATAATTATCAATGATGCTTTCTAATCCAGACTTATATACAGGAGTAACTCTTGCAACTCTAAGTCGACTAGGAAATTCAGGCTGCATAATGGACATATTATAGAGCATTGCATAATGGGAAGCAAATACATTACAGCTATCCTTCAATATTAACGGCGTTATGTCACAAATTTTATTGCCTTTATTTCTTAAACTTCTGATAACACGTGCCACCTCAACATGATCAGTCGGCCTTAAGTAACACGTTGTCATTATTGGAGGAGTATGGTAGGTAGTTACAAGCAGTGGTTCTAAATTACCCACGAGGGAGGCAGCAGCATTTATGAGAAATTTATTGACATAGTTAGTTGACTAAATCCAAGCCAGTCAAAATCCCATCAGGGTGTCTGGATATATTCCAGGCTGGCAGCTTTTTTAGTTTTTATTACATTATTAATAATTAACCACAGTTTCGAAATATCATTTCTAGCATCTTTAAATTTACTATAATAATATATTCGTTTGGTCAGTCTAATTGCTTTTGTTAGCATATTTCTATATTGCGTATAGGCCAACTTCTCAATCTTACTTTTCAAGTACAATTTAAATAACCAGGACTTTTTATCAATACAAGGTTTCAGAATAGGTGTCATCCATGGAGAAGGCTCGATCAGTTTGGGCAAGGATTTTTTAAGAGGGAATGAACTCTCATAAAGTTTAAAAACACCAGCAAAGTAAGATTCATACACAGTATCAGAACTACCACCAAGAACAACAAACTCACGAGGATTAAAATTAGACACAAGAAACCTAAAAGTCGTCAAGCTCCTCTTGCTAAACGATCTCCTCACCTGAGCAACCCTACCTATAAGTTGGTTAGCAAATGGCTTAAATGAAGCCATAACAATAAAATGGTCTGTAAGATCATAAGGGATAACGTAAGTGTTATTCACATTATCAATATTAGAAATCCAAATATGGTCCAACAGTCTGACACTTGTTAAAACACTATCTATGTTTATTTTGGTGGGTATTGTAACCAATGGAGTAAAGCCAATTTCAAACATACCATTAATAAAATTATTAATATATCCAAATGTACCCATATTCAACAGATTGATATTATAATCACCGCATGCTATCACTTTCTTGTACTTAGCAAGTAAATCTCTCAAGAAGGATAAATATTTAGAGACAAACTCATTGTTATTCTCAGGGGAGGAAGTAGGGGGATGGTAGAGAGCAGAGCAGACAACGTCAATACTGTTGAAGTTGAGTACAACTGTTAAGACCTCGAAGAGGTCATTTACAAACGAGAAATTTTCTATAAAAATTTTCGCCCGTATGCCATATTTTATAAATATCTTCACTCCTCCACAATAATAATAATAATAATAATAATAATAATAATAATAATAATAATAATAATAATAATAATAATATAATAACAGGAACACTAGGCACGATCCCAAGGTCACTGAAAAAATTAAACCTGGAAAAACTAGAGGCTGAAGTAGCTGTTTCATAGTAAAAAAAAGTGATAGACTCCTAAGGAGGCAGGATGCAACCCAGAACCCCACACTGTAAATATCACCAGTCGAATTGGAGGACTGTGATAATAATAATAATAATAATAATAATAATAATAATAATAATAATAATAATAATAATAATAATAATAATAATAATAATAATAATGATGATGATGATGATGATGATAATAATAATAATAATAATAATAATCCTATTGCGCGAAGCAATTCTAAAGAACATTAACAATGCAACTACGCTTATCCATGTATGCCAGAACATTTATAAGTCTTGTCTTCTCTTCGCATTTATTCTATTAAAGGGAGGGTCAGAAATACTCTGAGGCAAGAAACTGGTTTGCTCTCGTTACCATGAGATACGTACCCAAAAATTCGTTAGACATCCTAAGGTCAAAAAGTATTGGTTTTCGATTTGAAGCAACAGTCGTTATGACTGTAATTGGTTAATCTCTCTCTCTCTCTCTCTCTCTCTCTCTCTCTCTCTCTCTCTCTCTCTCTCTCTCTCTCTCTCTCTCGTTTAATTGGCATTTATCTCTCACTAAGTGGATGTATCCTGAAGTTGGAAATAAGTAATTGACAGAGAAATACTGAGATATTTTCGAGTGTGCCTCAAAATTTTTTCATTACAGTAAGGATTTCTCTCTCTATCTCTTCCCTTGCATAAACAATTAAATATAACTACAATACATTCTAATACCATCTGGATGATATTCACTCTCTCTCTCTCTCTCTCTCTCTCTCTCTCTCTCTCTCTCTCTCTCTCTCTCTCTCTCTCCTTTAAGTTAAAGCTACAATGCGTTCGAATAATACTTAGTGACCTTCTCCATTACGCAACACAAGCAAGAATCTTTAAGTCCAGGAAACACCATAAAAGTAGTTAATTCTTCAAAAAAGGGGCTCGGGTTTTATCCTCTATTTGTATTGTAATTCTTTTTTCGTGACGTCGTTTGAGTTCATTTACCTTTAGGCACGTTGACCGCTTGACACGTGATGCGTCTCTCTGACGAGCATCCTGCAGCCTCCCTTGTCAGCACTGTGACAGATCTGACGACGCTCAGAGAGAGAAACGTCGTATCAGTCAGCGAGGTCGTTGTTATGCTGGCCTGTGAATTAGTATAATGGTTAATATGGAGTCAAGTCTATTAGCCTGTGAATTAGTATTATGGTAAATATGGAGTCAAGTCTATTAGTCTGTGAATTAGTATTATGGTTAATATAGAGTCAATTCTATTAGCCTGTGAATTAGTATTATGGTTAATATGGAGTCAAGTCTATTAGCCTGTGAATTAGTATTATGTTCAATATAGAGTCAAGTCTATTAGCCTGTGAATTAGTATTATGGTTAATATGGAGTCAAGTCTATTAGCCTGTAAATTAGTATTATGGTTCATATAGTGTCAAGTCTATTACCCTGTGAATTATTATTATGGTTAATATAGTGTCAAGTCTATTAGCCTGTAAATTAGTATTATGGTTCATATAGTGTCAATATAGTGTGCAAGTCTATTAGCCTGTGAATTAGTATTATGGTTAATATGGAGTCAAGTGTATTAGCCTGTAAATTAGTATTATGGTTAATATACTGTCAGGTCTATTAGCCTGTAAATTAGTATTATGGTAAATATAGTGTCAAGTCTATTAGCCTGTAAATTAGTATTATGGTTAATATAGTGTCAAGTCTATTAGCCTGTGATTAGTATATATGTAGGTATAGTGTAAAGTCTATTGGAGCCTGTAACTTAGTTTTTAATGGATTCATATAGTGTCAAGTCTATTAGCCTGTGAATTAGTATTATGGTTAATATACTGTCAGGTCTATTAGCCTGTGAATTAGTATTATGGTAAATATAGTGTCAAGTCTATTAGCCTGTAAATTAGTATTATGGTTCATATAGTGTCAAGTCTATTAGCCTGTGAATTAGTATTATGGTTAATATACTGTCAGGTCTATTAGCCTGTGAATTAGTATTATGGTAAATATACTGTCAGGTCTATTAGCCTGTGAATTAGTATTATGGTTTAATATAGTCAAGTCTATTAGCCTGAATTAAAATTTGAGTTTAATAAAATTTTTTTATGGTCATATAGTGTCAAGTCTATTAGCCTGTGAATTAGTATTATGGTTAATATAGTGTCAAGTCTATTAGCCTGTGAATTAGTATTATGGTTAATATAGTGTCAAGTCTATTAGCCTGTGAATTAGTATTATGGTTAATATAGAGTCAAGTCTATTAGCCTGTGAATTAGTATTATGGTTAATATAGAGGCAAGTCTATTAAAACCTTGTTTACATTCGTACCTGAAAGAAAGAAAAAATATGAGTGAATGTTGCGAGTGGCGATTATGGACAAGGTGACGAAATTGTTTCAAAATCAAGCAAAACCCCTATCTTTTTTTATTTTTCTTTTTTATAAGGTAGAACTTTCAGCTTTGTTTCTAGTAAATTGCTTGATATTTTCATTCATGCTGATAATTACGTACTATCGGTATTAGAACCTCCTTGGTCGATCCCATTCAGCTCACTATGCAACTGGTCAATGACCCCTGTATAAGAATAAGATAAATAATAATAGAAATAATAATTCAATAATTTTGAGTAATTATCTACAAACTTCATTGTATGGCTATTTATCATTGTGCTTAGATGATTTTTAATTCATATTAATATAGAACTTTTTATTATAAAGATATTGCTTGGCAGTTCTCAAATACTATCCAAGATCGAAAGTTGGCCGTCTTCCGAAGAAGTGCTTGATTCCAACAAGTGATCTGACAGGTTCTTAAGTCTTCAAAGATGAATTTTAATTGATACCAATATAGAACTTTTTATGATAAAGATATTGCTTGTCAGTTGTGTATTACTATCCATGATCGAAAGTTGGCCGTCTTCTAGAGGAAGTGGTTGATTCCAACAAGTCTTCAATCTGAGCGCCTTAAATTTATATAACGTTGCTTCACTAAATCGTGGTAAGTAGCAGAAAGACTTAATGAAAATAAGAGACCGGTAAAAAAATATTGCGAAATCGTCTCACGAAAATTCACGACACACGTCAATTCTCAGTTTGCGGAATATCAACTCTGCAAACAAAACCGCTTAGATCATTCAGACGCTTTCATTCCTGGACTAGAATCAACATCGAGAGCTAATCTCGGCCAAAGCTGTCAATGTGGAATAGCACGCTTATCTTTAAAAGCGAGGTGAAAAACAAAATTCATTTCCAATAGACGATGATGTCTCCAGATTTCGCGTGTAATAGTTTTGTTGGGTTCTATTGGCTGTTCCTTCATATTTACATGTTTATCGCCTTTTCCTATGACGTGTCCTCTCCCGGGTTTATAGTCTTATGACCTGTTAGTATACAAGGCACGGCGTGTTCGGTATGGTGTTGGCGTACTACCTCGGTGGCCGCGAGTTCGATTCTACGGACATTCCACAGACGGGTGAGAGATGAGTATCTTTGGTTACAGAAGATCACTCTCGACGAGGTTCGGAAATCACATAAAGCTGTTGGTCCCGTTGCTGAATAACCACTGGTTCCATGCAACGTAAAAACATCATACAAACAAATAAACAAAACAACATATATCTCAAGTACTTGGATTCTTCTGTGATCTAGAAATCCTTACGAAGAGCGGCAAAATTATGGAAGCGGAAAACGGCTCTGGTGCCCCTAATAAACAATGGAAAACTCCATTCGAACCGTTACAATTTGCCTCTATGGAGCCCCCACGGTCTGTCAGAATTTGTCAGGATAATGTCTGCTTTCAACGTCAGTCCTTCGATTTGTAGGACATGATAAGTTTCTGGTCGTGGAATATTGCAATTTTCGCATTAATTTTCGTTCATAGTTTCATGCCGTTACTGACGAATGCTAGAAAGAAACCTTAATTGCATAGCAGTTATCCAAATGGGTGAGTAAAGCAACCTAAATGCAAAAAATACAACTGAATAAAAACAAAGGTTTATATTTTTTGTAAGAAAATAAATAGTAGGAAACCTCAGAAGCTGGAAAGTTTAGCCAGTACCTTCTCCATGAGAATTGTCAGTTTCTTAGCATATACACAGTCAAACACACACACACACACACGCACACACACACACACACACAGAGAGTAGAGAGATAAGAGAGAGAGAGAGAGAGAGAGAGAGAGAGATATGCGATTCGATATTTATTGAATTTATAATTTCTAACATTTTTATACTTGATGTGACAGACTCGTCAAAACTATAATGTTACCAAATTGTTTGTGAGATGAGAAAGAGAGAGAGAGAGAGAGAGAGAGAGAGAGAGAGAGAGAGAGAGAGACATAACGCTGAATAGGACTGTTAAATTCCAAATCATTTTAAGAACCATAAAACCTCATTTGCATACAGAATCCGAAAGGTAATTCTCATGTCTCTCTTCAGCCAGAATCTCCTGAGCCTTTGAAAAATATGGAGTCATCTTTCAAAGATCTGAAAAACCTCACCTGTTTCTGCCACCTTGGGAGGAGCAGCAGTTGTCTTGATCACTGGGTGGTAAAAATGTATCAAATTAACTTTTATTTGAATTAAAATTCAAATTTTACCCACTAGCCTTACCCTTATTTTGTGGTTTTGATATTCTTTTGAGGTAGTCCAGATAAATTTTCGCTACTGATGTACTACTGAGTTTCGTTTGGTATGAGAAATATATATATATAATATATAAGATTGATATATATATATATATATATATATATATATATATAGATATACATATAGATATATATATATAGATATATAATATATATATATCTATATATATTATATATATATATATATATATATAGATATATATATATAATATATATATATCTATCTAATATATATATAATATATATATATATATATATATATATATATATCATATAATATTATATAATATATATAGATATATATTATATCTATATATATATATATATATATACTATATATATAGATATATAGATATATATATATCATATATATATATATATATATATATATATATAGATATATATATATATATATATATATATATATATATATCTATATATATATGTATATATATATATATATATATATATATATATATATATTATATATATATATATATATATATATATTCTCATCCAGATTAAGGGCAGGAATTCAGAAGCAGAAGACACAGTATCCATTTATTCCAAGCTTTTGTGATTCATAATCACATCATCAGGGATATCTACAACAATAAAATACAATATATCAATATAAAATCAAAAGAGCTATATACAAGACTTTAATTTTAAAAGCGGACGAAGGAAACTGATAAAAACAAAATAAAAAATAAAATTGTTAAGAGCAGAAAACACACGTGAACAAAGACGCACTTGGAAACAAAATAGTAAAATTCAGAACACATAATTAAATACAGACACACTTAAAAAAATTACTAATAATAAATGCATAAATACTGAAGGTTAACCTACCATTACAGAGGATAAAGACGCACAAAAATTTGTTGAGAGAGGCAAAGAGTTAGGAAAGATACAAGGGAACAGCGGTTGTTTGGCAGTTCAGAGAAGGAACTCGTTGTTTAATAATTAATGTTTCAAGGATAAGTAATTCTTGTGGGTTGTTTGTATAACCAATGATCTTAAAATCTTCATAGATGATTTCGGTTTTGCATTTAATTGTATGGCTAGTATATTAGAGGATTCTGGATTAGTCAATCGACATCCGGTTCTATAACTTATTCCTCTATGGGAATCGGCCCTCATCCTGAGAACCGCCTCCGGTGGATCCAATATATTTTCCCAAATTACATTTAGGACAGTTGTCACTCGTAGACAACACCAGACGACATCAAAGGCGGTAAGACGATCCTTGAATCATGAAAAAGAGAGCCAATATTTTTAGGGTTCTTGGGTATTAATTTTAGATTGATGGCGCCAAGGTATTTTGGACGGTTTCAAGAAATCCCTTCGAAATTTACTTCTTCATAAGAAAGGAAATGTTGCATAGAATGGGAGTTTAGGAACGTCAAAACACTTTGGCCTATTGGAGAATTTTTATTTAGAAGTTTTTTGAGAATAGTATGAAAAACATGGATAGGGAAACAATTATTGGTAAAGTATTGTTGTAAGAAGACAATTTCTTGGTGAAAGAGGTTCCAGTCCGATGTTAAAGATAATGCACGACGTATAAGAGTGTAGATAGAGTTCAGTTTAAAATTGATAAAACAAAAACTATAAAAATTAGACCCCAGACCAGTAAAAGTTTTCTTTCTGAATATAGATGTATTAAACTTGTCATTACCTTTAGTTACGAGTATATCGAAAAATGCTAGCTTGGACTCGTGTTATTTTTCTATTGTGAAAGTGATGTGTGATGATAGGAATTACAAAATTCTAAGAAGCGTTCCGCATCGTGGTCTTGTTTAAACAGAATAAAAGTGTCATCAACATATCTAGCATAGAATAGGGGGCGATAGGCTAAGGGGCACTCATCGAGTATTCGCTCCTCCAGGGAGCACATGAAGATGTTGGCGAACGTAGGCGGTCCGAGAGAGAACCCATGGCCATGCCTTCTATTTGTCTGAAAAGCACACCATTAAGAATAAAAGCCGTGCCAGCACGGCCAGTTCTAAAAACAACTTAAAAACAAAAAGGGAGCGGCCAAAACTATGATACAATGAATCGGAGGTGGGAAAAAGTTTGTCCAAAATTACATCTATCGTTTCTCTAACTGGTATATTAGTGAATGACGACTCCACATCGAACAGTTTAAACAACGCATTCTTCCACAAGACTCGGACCTTTTCATGGCAAGCTTCGATGTGGAGTCGTTATTCACTAAAAGGAAACCAGTATCCTTTTGTAGTCACTGACAGAAAATGTGCCTGTTTTTTCCCAGATCAACCAATAGGATTTTACTGAGTATGTTTTTTTATGTAAATTTTTTATCTGAGGCGAATTTTTTTATTTAAACGTTTTGTGTTTCGTAATCGCTTGTGTGGTCCTCCGTAGTAGTATATATATATAGATATATATATATATATATATATATATATATATATATATATATATATCATATATATATATAATATGAAACACAAAAGTTTTAAATAAAAAAAAACCGCCTCAGTTAAAAAATGAACGCGAAAAAAAAATACTCGGGTATAATCCTATTGGTTGATTTGGGAAAAACCGGCATATTTTCTGTCAGTGACTGCAAAAGGATACTGGTTTTCTGTTAGGAGTTTTTTTTCTGCACAATTGCAGTTATAAAGTATTTTTTTTTTTTTAATGGAACCTCAGATTTTTAAGACAATTCTCCTTTGAAATAAAATCAACACAGACAGTCTTTCATGGGAATGACATTATATATATACAATGTCTATTAAATTGTTAGTTACAATGTGTTTATGAATTATATATATATATATATCATACATACGTACATATATACATACATAACGGGTGTGTGCGTGTGGGAAGAGAGATTGAGAGAGAGACAGAGACAGAGAAACAGAGACAGAGCGAGACGTACACACACACACACACACACACACACACAAGCGCGCAGAATTTACAACATCACCTATTCATCCTCTCCACTCAAGCCCCGTTGCTCGGTTCTGAACGAGAGCTTTACCTTCCCTTGACTTCCATCTGAGAATTCCTTAAACCGTCTTTCTCTTTTGGAGACAAGAACAAATGACCATCCGGGAGAACTATGACATTGTCAAGAGGATTGCAAAAGGGGGAAAAGGGTTCTGCTGTACAGGACTTCATGCTATTTTTTAGTGTCTTTTAGAAATTGTCAAATTCTAATGGTCATGTCTTGCACAATGTAATTATTTAGATATGTTTTACTAACTCTGAATTATTTAGTTTACCGGTTACTGTGACAGGAGAGAAGCAGATTGTATTATTTTCTATAATTTCCCTTTTGTTATTATTATTTTTTTTACTTAAAAAACATTATTAATTTAACCTGGATTTATGGAAACCTATACTCGTTGGAGGCCATCACTATTTTTCTTTGATTATATAAGCGAACACACAAGTAACAAACTATTTTTCTTTGATTATATAAGCGAACACAGAAGTAACAAAACCTACATACAAATACCCAGCAAAATGGCTAATTTATTAGGTATGTTATTAATTTATTCATCTTTCTCCTGCAATAGCATATATAATGTATAGAAACCTTTCTTTTATGGCAGATATTTTAGGTATAAATATTAAATGGTGTGTCAACAGAATCTATAATGTATAGAAACCTTTCTTTTATGGCAGATATTTTAGGTATGAATATTTAATATTCTGTCAACAAAGAATCTATAATGTATAGAATCCTTTCTTTTAGGGCAGATGTTTTAGTGGAAAATATTAATAAATCTTCTGTATATAACCAAACATGAAGTTAAGATGAAAGCTTACAGATTAATGATCTCAGGAGAGGAATGTAAAGTGTCAGTGATAAGGGAACTTATTGACTATAAAGAAAATTTTAGCTCGTCTAACTCAAGTGTTGGACAGCTGAAAGAAATTTGAGATAATTTGTGTTTGCTGATTTTATCAGGTCGTAAGACCCGGGGGGCTAATTGATATTTTACCAATATTTATATTTCTTGCATCTGTGTACCATTTGTATTCCTATGAATAAAGTTTCGAATTTGAATTTGATATGTATATCTTATGAAACGGCGTGTACTGTATTCTTTCTTACTAAACTCGAAATCTTCTATAAACGTAAATGAATGTCTTTACGAACATAAAATTCTCAATAGAACTTCAATATAATGCGAAGAGAGTTCCAGATTCTCTCGTCTCAAGCATCATCTTCTTCTACCTTTGCCTTTCCTTGAGAGCTGGCTTCCAGCTAATGGCCTTCCCTAATTGCTGGCTGAGGATGGTACTTATGATTCGGTAGGATAAATTCTGTGCCAGCGCGAGTTCCTTGTGAAGATTAGAGGGATTGAACCGAATCCTCCAGCTACTTAAGTTAATTCACGAGAAGATTTCCTTCCATTATTGGTGTGACTTTTCCAAGATTATTTTTATACCCTTTTTACAGTCTTTTGATATCCAGCATTCTGCGTGGAAATCATTCTTACTTATTATTTGATTTAAGGATACGAGGCTTGAAAAGATCAAGGGCGTTGCATTCTTTCTGTTTGTAATTTAAACGCAAAAGAAAATTATATATTTTCTGCGAAAAGAGCCAATAAGATTAATGAATTGCGTATTCAATATTACGTTCATCAAATGATACGAAAAATATTAAGTCAACATGGGTAGTTTTTTTGTTTGTTTTATAAATCATACCTTAAAAAAAACCAACAGTGGCTCTTTATATGATATGCAATTATATTTCCAGAATATATTAAGAATTTTCATGCCATAAATGAGGGGAAAATTAGATAAAAGACTGTCTCCTCTCTCAATCGTCATTACGATACAATTGTCAATATCCGCTTCCCAGCGATCGTAAATAGTTTTGCATATTTTTATTTACGATGGGTACCGGTATTGAAACCTACATAATAAGAGGAAAAGCTAATTGTAATATGCAGATTAGGTGCATTATTTGCTATGCAAATAAGGCACTGAAAGAGGCAGATTCTCCAAAGCTTAGCAGGTATTAATATTAAGCCTTTGGTCTTATTAACATGTGATTTTTTTTTCATATGAAGTGAGCTGGGTTTTTAAGGATGGATTTTATATTCGCGAAAAACGCTGTTGTCCGTTGATGTAGGGATTACCACTTGTATAGTAGGTAATCATATAATATATAATTATTTATTTCAGTGAAAAGATCGGTGAGGTGAGGTTGTCTCAAAAATTTAACATACATACATACATACATATATATATATATATATATAGTATATATATATATATATATATATATATATATATATATATATATATATATATATATATAAATATATATATATATATATATATATATATATATATATATATATATATATATATATATATATATATATATATGTATGTATGTAGTATGTATATATGTATGTATGTCTGTATGTATTCAAGTATGTTACAAGTAGCTTTTTATTGTTCTGTATACATCAGATATTACCACATGATTAAGAATACCCACCCTTAAAACAGAGAGAGAGAGAGGAGAGAGAGAGAGAGAGGAGAGAGAGAGAGAGAGAGAGAGAGAGAGAGAAGATTCAGATTTGTACAGGTATCTTTGTATTGTTCTGTATACATGTGATTTTAATTCATAATTAAGAATATCCTTAAAAAAACAAAGAGAGAGAGAGAGAGAGAGGAAGATTCAGATATGTACAGGTATCTTTGTTTTGTTCTGAATACATATGATTTTAATTCATAATTGAGAATATCCTTAAAATAAAGAGAGAGAGAGAGAGAGAGGATGAGAACGAAGAGAGAGAGAGATGAGCGAGGAGTGGAGATGAAGAGAGCGAGATTAGAGAGAGAGAGAGGAGAGAGGAGAGAGATGAGATTCCAACGTTACAAGTATCTATTTATCGTTCTGTACACATCTGACATAATTCATAATTGAGAACATCCTTAAAACAGAAAGAGAGATTTCAGATATGTTACAGGTATCTTTTTATTGTCCTGTATACATCCGATATCAATTCATAATTGAGAATATTCTCAAAACAGAGAGAGAGAGAAGAGAGAGAGAGAGAGAGAGAGAGTCAAACAAAAAGTCAACGTCACCGAGTCCACCTTTGTCCCTTTTCCAGCTGTAGGAACTTACATCTCACTCGGATTCACCGACGATTAATCGAGAATCCAGCGGCGTCTCAGCCATCCAGACTCCCAACTACCGGAATCTAGTTACATCCGGTGCTTCGGAGAGAATTCATGCGTGGCTGGGTCTCCGATGGTTCCCAACAACTTTCGGCCGTTCATGGCCCCGGTAAAGTTTCGTGAACACGGTGACAGAGCGACAAACCGCAGTCGTTCGTTGGGGGAATGTCTGTTTCCAGAGCGATGCGTGGATATACGAAGGGCAGTTCAGGTCGTGGGGGGTTGGGGGCGGGGGGTGTTTTTAAGGCTTGGCTGAGGCACCGCGAACCTGTTTTACGGCTGAGTTCTTGTGTAGTTCGAGTTACAACGGCCACGCAGTGCATTTGGAGAGATTCTGTTAACTTCTTTTTATCATTTCTATTTATTTGTTTTTATATTCCCGCCTTTGCATGGCTGAGTTCTTGTGCAGATCGAGTCAACAGCTACCCTGTGCATTTGGGAGGGATTCTTCTGACTTTTTTTATTTATCATTTCTATTTATGTTTGGTACTATGAGCTTCGTGATGCGACATGAGGTATATTCGTATCTGTTTATGACTGAGGTACCTCTGGGTGACAGTCCCAATGCATTTGGAGAACTCCAGGGGGCTTCTCCTTATTTCTAACTTAATTCTCACTAAGAAGATCATAATTTGAAGTGAGTCACATTAGAGAAAAATTATGTATATACTATTTTCCAAATGATTTTGCTCAAGGATGCTTATTTTAACTCGGCTTTGCGTTATATTCCCGTTACCTAATCCTAGTGCATTTTGGGAAAATTCTGTTGCCATCTCTTTATTTCCATTTTATTTGGACTTAATTTTATTCGTAATTTGGATTGAGTCATAATAGTGAAAAATGGTTCACCTGGTTTTCTGGTGTCATAACTTCTTCTTCTTCTTCTTCTCTTCTTCTTCTTCTTCTTCTTCTTCTTCTTCTTCTTCTTCTTCTTCTTCTTCTTCAATGATATCCTAACTGCGTAGGGCATATTTACTGAACACTTCATATCTGTGTTCAAGTTCACTCGGAAAGATTAGACAAATTGCAATCAAAATTACTTTCCATAAGCTACGAGAACTGTTATTATTAGCAAATGAATATTTGGAGCTGCAGAGGTTCTAAACGAACTTTATGAACAAAAAACATAAAATGAGGAAATGCATATCACATTAAAATAATAGTCATTATACTGACGAGAATTCGCGTTGCTATTATCAAAACCAATGAAATCGCTACCCACTACGGTGTTACATGTCGAAACAAAACAAATAGCGAATGCAATTATGTTTCCAATACCCTTAATGACGGATCGTTACGAAACAATAATGATTTTTCCAGTAATTGTATATGAAACACAATATCTTGTATCATTCACATGGCCGAGTTTTGATTCCCGTTTTCTATGTTGAGTGGGTCAGATTTAAGGTTAAAATGTGTTCATAGGTATCATGTATCTAGTGATATAAAACATTAAACTCCTATTTTATTGTGGAAATAACGGTTCGTTTCCCGCTACCGGACGTCAGAATTTCTTCATATGTCTTGCATCTGGATCTATGGCTTTCAAGAGGCCATTGTTGTTATTACAATAACACAATTACAGAGGTATCTGGTGATGACTGATCATCATTAGATGATACATACATACACACACACACACACATATATATATATTATATATATATATATATATATATATATATATATATATATATATATACGTATATATGATATGTATATATGTATATATATATATATATATATATATATATATATATATATATATATTATATATATATATATATACATTTAACCATAAAAACTACGTAATGCAAACCCTACCAATCACGACCCCCAAAAGATGTCCTCGAACGCCCCAATATCGTTCCGCCCATTTATTTCGGGAGGATCTAATTAGGGGCCTTGCATTCGACGCTATGCCCGTGACACGTGTCTTGCACATGTCCTAAGGGTGGTGGCAGATGTCCCTTTTAATAGGACGGTTCGTGGTCTGAATGATGACGGTTTGCACAGTCTTGTGAAGAAGGAAAATCGCGAAGGGTAGGAGGACGTATTTGAAGATATTATAAAAGGAGAAATATAATGGTTGATGATTCCATTTATCGGGTCAGATGTATTACGATGGCAATGTCGTAATGCAGTTTCAGAAATTGCGATGGGAGGAAAAAATAAAAAAATGCAAAACCAATCATGCGAATGTCATGCACGCTTTGTTAAATTAAACCAAAAGTTGGAGAAATTAAGCCAGTGTTTCGTCACCCCGGAAATTCCCACCTGAAGAATCGTCACCCTGAAGGGGTTTGGGGTGACAATTCTTCAGGTGATCCGGTTTCGTAATACTATTTTCACAGAATGAAATGGAAAATAAACGACAGTATAGAAAGCACAAATTTAGAAAGACAATTTTACCAATGAAATAGTCATACTTCAATGAATAAGACAATAACAAAAAGAATAAATTTATAAGACTAAAGTCAGTCATTGAAGGTATACTTCAATGAACAAAAATGATTAATTTTTATGACCAAAGTTAGTCATTAAAGGTATACTTCAATAAACAAAAATGATTAGTTATAAGACCAAAGTCAGTCATTGAAGGTATATTTCAATAAACCAAAATAATTATAATTTTTTATGACCAAAGTCACTCATTAAAAGTATACTTCAATAAACAAGAATAATACATTTTTAAGACCAAAGTCAGTCATTAAAGGCATACTGGAATAAACAAAAATAATAAATTTTTAAGACGCGAAGTCCTTTTTGATTTATTGAGATTGGTTGGCCAGCGTTTTATTGGCTATTAAAGACTTAATAGAATCTTCATTTGTCGTTTCTGGCGTGGGCTGTAAGTATGTAACTTTTTTATCTATTAAGTTAACTGGAGGGATGATCATATAGGAAAGAGATGCTGATATACTCATTTTATATACATATATATATTATATATATATATGTATATATATATATATATATCTATATATAGATATATATATATATATATATATATAATATACTCATTTATATAGTTATATATTTATTTCTTTATTTACCCTCTCATCCGTTTGCAACCTTTAATTCTAAATATTAAAAAAAGAAGGTATCTTTGACATCAATTTCCATATTTGTTTACCCTGTCACTGAATGGTACAGCATCTATTCTTTTCCTCTACAACGATGCAAATGTACTCTTAATTAAACAAGGCGTGA
>NC_061110.1:1704349-1721849 GCF_015104395.2 Macrobrachium nipponense | reverse complement strand
GACTAGATAGAAATATCTCATTTAGGACTAGATAGAAATATCTGCAATTTAGGACTAGATAGAAATATCTGCTATTTCGGACTAAATAAAAAATTATCTGCTACTTTGTACTAAATAAAATAAAATCTGTTTATTTCTAGGACTAAATAAAAAAAATCTTACTTATAGGAACTAATAAAAACAATCTGATACTGATTACTAAATAAAAATAATCTGCTATTTAAGACTAAATAAAAAAAAATCTGCTATTTAGGACTAAATATAAAATAATCTGCTACTCAGGACCTAATAACAATAATCTGCTAGGACTAGACAAAAAAAAAATCTGTTGTATAGGACTAAATAAAAGATAAAATCTGCTATTTAGGAATTAATAAATCCCTTAAATGGCAGAACAAAAAAAATCTGCTATTTACGACTAAGGGGGTTACAAAAATTAAATCGGATTATTTAGATGAACAAAACCCTTAGATTGCAGTCCACAACTATTCACATCCAGGAAAACATAAGGATAAGGAACGTCCTTTGCGAGGAGACAACACAGGAATGTATTTGAGGTTGGATGGAGACGGAGGCTGACATCAAAACGGACTTACAAGGCTCCGTTGATGTCCGCCAGAGTCGAGGGACCTGGCGTTCACGACAGGTGTTCGTCATGGGATGAGATCCTCGGACATTTCGGTTCTGACAAAGATTTGTCCTGGGAGTCTTAGCATTGTAATTATATAATTTCAGCCCTATAAACAGCATCTTTGCAGATAATTTGTAAGACGTGGTCCTTGGGACGTTTTGAATTTGGCAAAGGTTTGCTTCGCGTTCTTAGAATTGATGTAATTGTAAAACCTTGGTCTTGCAAATAGCGTCTTTGCAGATATTTCGTAAGACTGAATCTACTAAGAAAAGGCTTAGAACTTTTTAAATAGGTTGCTTGAAAGCGGAATTGGAAAGGAAGGTTCATAAGATAATTCAGGAGGTTTGAAAGTAAGTTAAAGAAGTGATATAGCAACGTGTATGCTTGGAGCCAGACAAGATACTGATGATAGAAGCAGTCTACGTTGTCGTAACAGATCAAGTACTTGAAATATATCTTTTCAGAATGAGAAGAAAATCTTAGAAGTTACCTGCACGCCAAATATCATTCCGAAGAAGCAAACATGGCGTACGAAATTGTATGCCAGAAATCCCCAGAACATATATTTACAAACAACATTCATTTCCACATCCATGATTAGGTTTTGTTGCTGAAACGCTGCAAATATTTGCAATGCAATGGGAGCATCAGCAATCTCTTAATCAACTTGCAATTTTGTAGGAGAACTTATATATGTGTTTTAGTGTTCATTTATATATATATATATATATATATATATATATATATATATATATATATATATATATATATATATATATATATATATATATATATATATATATATATATATATATATTTTGCGTATATGTTTGTGCGCTTATTTTTGTATGTTGGCATATGAGTCCATTTGTTCAGTATTTTACAGATGTTTCATATTATTGAGAAACGGAATGCAAGGTTAATTCAACTTTTGGAGGTATATTCCATATTTTCACTGAATGAACTTGCGCTCAATTATCTGTATCAGAATGCGAAAACACCAATTACACTTTTTTATCCATTTACTCATATATATTTGGCAGTGCTACATCTTGGGTATTTATCATTCATGCAAATTTAGTAGCATTAACTTAGGAAATTATGAACCCATAGCCTCGGATATTAGATTCGTCTTAATTTTACTGACATAAATATACAACATAAAACCAGAGTCATAGAAAACGCAATTTAACAAATAATTTTACGCCATAACCGTCGTTTTATTAAAACAACCTGAAGCTACTGGCACACGTGGCGAGAGAGAGAGAAAGAAAAGACGTAAGATAGAGAGAGAGAGAGAGAGGAGAGAGAGAGAGAAGAGATGCGATTCGATATTTATGGGGTTTATAATTTCTAACATTTATAAAACATATCTTGAAACTCAGTGCTCACCGATTCCTCCTCGTAACGCAGTATTTCCACATGCACGTCCTTGCCTTGAATAATCTTTTGGGACAGGAAATATTACACAGCTGTGAATGAAATTCCCTCTCCTTGGAGATATTTCCTTGTATCCCACCATTCGTTACATGAAATCTTTTAATGACTAGAGAGAGAGAGAGAGAGAGAGAGAGAGAGAGAGAGAGAGAGCGAGAGAGAGAGATTTGAAGCGGAAGGAAGCCATAAGAGCATCGCAGCTCTTCTGAACTGTAAGCCAAGTCTAGATATAATTACGAGCATTAACAGTGGGAGCATGCGAGCGTTATTATTGTGAACATACCATAAAACAATGCTCCTTGTTTTTTTTAATAATTTACTTAAATTTTCACTTATTACTTTATATTATTTTTTATGTATTTAATAGTGGGAGCATGCGAGCGTTGTTATTGAGAACGTATCACAAAGCAATGTTCCTTGCGTTTTAATGATTTATTTAAATTTTCACCTATAAGTTTATTATTTTCATGTATTTAACAGTGGGAGCATGCGAGCGTTATTGTTATGAATCTACCATAAAACAATGCTCCTTGTATTTTGATATTATACATAAATTTTGCCCTATTAGTTTATTATTTTTTTTACGTATTTAATAGTGGGAACATGCGAGCGTTATTATTTTGAATGTATCACAAAGCAATGTTCCTCGTGTTTTACTGATTTAATTAAATTTTTACCTATTAGTTTATTGTATTTTCTGTGTTTCCTATTGCCTTCTGTTACTTCTTTCAAATGAGCACCATAATATTCTTTGGAAGCATTAATTTTAACTCAATGGACCCTGCGGTGTACGTGAGCCATATGAGTAAGGTTCCCCTCCTGAATTATATTAAAAGTAATTAGCAAAGTATAGTAGCGTTTTATTTTTCATCTCACTGTTAAAGCATCATATACAGTGAGCTAGTCTTCAGATTTTAACGGTTATTTAAAAGATTTCTTAAAAAGTCGATTTATAAATAATTGATTGTTGTCAATTATTCACACACTGTTCAGTGAGTTTTATTTATTTTTTTTTTAGATGGATTTTGATTTTGATTTTACCAATTTTTGATTCTGCATCTTCGTAACTGTTCCTTGTATACTTAGGATTGATCCACAACTACCGTGAAACGTCATCAACGCTCAGCAAATTGCCGTAGACACATCACACACAAGTTGAATACAAGTCAGTGGCATCTTGCTATTTATATCAGTGCTTCACACGATTATAATTATCCAACATTTCCTAAAGATTCATTCTCCACGCGTCGTTCGTTCATTCGTGTTCAACTTGTCTGTAATGTGTCAGCGATAATATTGAAAAGTTTTTTTTGACAGGTTCCATCTGGAGTGTGGTTGCACCCTTATGTTTGCTTGGCCGAAAATGATTAAAACGTTGAAGTATGGATAACAAAGTTGCGAGTCGTAAAAAGAAAATGAAAAAGAAAAAATTATATATATATTACATATATTATATATATATATATATATATATATATATATATATATATATATATATATATATATATAAATATGTAATGTATATATATATATATATATATATATATATATATATATATATATATATATATATATATATATATATATATATATATATATATATATATGTGTATATATATATATATATATATATATAGGTATATATATATATTATATATATATATAATATAATAAAAGTAAATAAATAACAAATTAAATAAAAAAAACTCAGATTGAATATGTTGATTTTTAATACAACTTTAATATTAGGTCCCTTGCCAGTAAATTTCTCGTTAAATTTTAAGTCAATTGTCAATTATTGAAGGTACTGTCAAATAGCAGGACACTGGACAATGCTGAATGTGATTACCAGTGCTTTCGGACGAACATCAGCCCTAAAAGTAACTCTTAACTTACTTTATATCGTTATAAAAGAAATTTGTCTAAGAATGAAGATTTCATATTATACAGAGGGCGCTAACCATGACAAAACGACGTCGTCAAATATTTGCCAACACTAAATTTCATGAAATTTTATCAACGCATATCTCAAGCTAGAATTTCTAATTTCCAGAATACGTTCTAATTTTAATTGCAGTCATAATGAAAAGTCAACAGGCCCTGTTTCGAAGCATTCTCTGGTCTAGTGATGCCTACTAATTGCCGTGGAAAATGAGGCAAATTTAAATAATCATTACTGGCGTGATTGTTTACTATTTACCGATGTGGGATCATATTTTTTTTTTTTTTTTTTTTGTTTTTTTTTTTTTTTATTTTCTTATAGAATCTTATTAATTTTAAACTGCGAAGGCAAGAATACATGTAAATAAGAATAATGAGTAATTATCTCACATTGAAAGGGTAATATGAATAATGAAGCAAAGATAATATAATTCTAACGATGTAAGGACAGAATCTGATTAGAGAAATATATAATAACAATAGAGATTCAACTCTGTAATTATTCCAATAAAATGCATAACGAGGATGCATTTAATTCGAAGCGAGGAAAACAAAGAGAGATGAACGAATCACGGAGATGTTGCGTATAAGAAAGAGAGAGAGAGAGAGAGAGAGAGAGAGAGAGAGAGAGAGAGAGAGAGAGAGAGAGAGAGAAGGGATTTTCTTTTTATCTACAAACATACTGAAGTTTAGTCTCTAATCTTTACTGTTATATACAGAAATATATATATATATATATATATATATATATATATATATATATATATATATATATATATATATATATATATATATATATATATATATATATATATATATATATATATATATATATATATATATATATATATATATATATATATATATATATATATATATATATATATATATATATATATATATTAAGGCGCGACATTGACGTTACCGGTTCGGCTAACGTCAATGTCGTCCTGATTTCGTCCCTGTCCGTTGGACGGTGATTCGATCCCATGAGGGGACGAAATTATTATCAACTAAAAATTCCCCTTAGGTATATATATGAAAATATGTCCAATTCCGAGGTAGAGCGAATTAGATATTAAAGGACATTTGTAGCTCGAATGATTTATATTGAGTTTATATGAATCACGGTGATGTGAATTATTCATATATATATATTATATCATATATATTATATATATATATATATATATATATATTATATATATATATATATATATATATATATATATATATGTGTGTGTGTGTGAGTGTGTGTGTGTGTGTATGCATACTATATTTTCGTTAAGGTATGCATACGTAATTAAACCAGACGGACACCTCCCAACGGCGCGTGTTTCTTACTCACTTGATTCCTAAATTCATTAAGGCGAAAATGGAACGCAGGAGGCCCCACTTAATTGCCGACCTTATATCGTCTGAGATTAATGATCCAGTTGATGCTAGCTTCTTTATTGCGTCCGAGGCCTCAATAAAAGGGGGGGGGGGGGGAATGTACAAGATCATTATTTCACCCTTTTAAATATTTCCAGGTTTGGTCCGTTTATTATTTACCTTTTTCATCAGATTCAAAGTTTTTAATTTTCTTTATTTTTAGTTCTGTTCTATATAGCCGCGTCTACAGTGTCACCAGCCACCTGATTGTTTGACATCATGGCTAGCATTGTCCCAAAGTTTATTTTTGTTTATTCTTTTATTATCTTTAGTTTTCAACATATTCGCAGCTCTGTCCCATAGCCCCTAGTCCACTGTGTCACCATCCACCTTTTTGGTTTAGACACCATGGCTAGTATTGTCTTTCATAACACCTAGTTATCGAAGATTTTTCATGAAAATATTCTCTGTAAATAACCCACTGTGATCTGCTTGACTTAGCTCCCCTGGAAATGGATAGGAACTGGCAATATCCGCATGTGTTTAGCCCTTGTAGCTGGTAAAGGCAAATACGGCCCTTGTTTGTTATTTGTCAATTTTGACTTCATTAACATAAATTTCTCTTGACTCATCCCAGCACGCATGCTTAGTGAAAATAAATTTCAATATGGCTTATGAATATTTTGGAAACATAAGATGTTTTACATTTAAAATGAAGTTCAATATGGCGTAGGCATTATTTTGTATACACAAAAATTTTAGGTTGAATCATTGCTGCATTTTTACAAAATTTATTTCTTAGCCCTTTTACTTTTCTACTACTTTTTAAAGATTTTTTGGGGGTTTCTATTTGATTCTAATTTCTTTATATTAATTTTATTAATTTCTATTAATTTTCCTACCTTTTAGTCTATTAATTTTCAATAATTTTAATTTTAATTAATATTTCTAACATTTTCCTATAGGGTTTTTTTTTACTTTTATCCCTTATTTATATAATCAGATAATATTTTTCTCTCTTTTTTAATCATCTTAAAGTAGAATTCCGTCAAATAATTTCATTCGTGCAACCATATTCCTAAAATAAATTGATATTTCAAAGTTCCCTTTAGGACCCTAGTTACACGAATGAAGGCCTGTGATGGAATTCTGCTTTAGCCTTTTAAGACAAGGATTAGGAGGTCTCACAGACTTCTTCTTTAGGCAGACCGACGGGAGGACATCGTGTGCTCACTTACCTGTGAGGAGCTTTGTTTTAAAATCTTCTACACTGTTACTTTTTATAAATGGTGGTGGCAGTTTATTCCAACGTTTACATTCAATCTTCGTAAGTTAAAGAAGTTCCCACAATGGGATGTGTTGTATCTCTTCAGTTCTAGTTTCCATCCATTATTTCTTGTCTGGTTTTCGTTTAATGTTGAAAGGTGTGGACAATATTGTGGGTGATGAAAAGGAGAAAGATGTATACAACGAGAGAGAGAGAGAGAGAGAGAGAGAGAGAGAGAGAGAGGAGAGAGAGAGGAGATTGCCTTGAAAGCTTCCGGTCTTAGGAAGCACTCAGCTAAACATTATGATATTGCAGCATTCCATTGTTTCGTAATTGTTAGCTTTACAAATCCAGGAATAAAAAGGAAAACGATAAAATCTGCATTAATAAACCACACGAGATTTACAGCAAACGCAAATCGAGAAATACAAAATAAAAACCCTGCATAGAATTAAACGAATTCTGTGCCATTCTCGACACAAAGTGTCTGCCGACTAAAATTTACGGCACCCCGCGTGACGCTGCTCAGACGATCGAGGTCTCGCGCGAAGAAACAAAAGCCCGAGGACCGAATACGGCCATAAAAGAAACACTACTATATCAAGCTCTATGCTGCTGTATACGAGTTTCCTGGCACCAGACCAGCAGAGATTTTTCCGTCTGCCGCTCTCCGGCCTCATTTGTCTACAGTGTGTCGAGGGAAGGGAAGGAAGGGAAGGCGCTTGTTTTTGCTCGTAGAACATTGTATGGGAAAGATCCCCGGCGCACTTTAGGCATATTTATTCGTATAAATCGGCTCACATGACGCGGAGAAAGCGGCGTCGTCTTATCCGATAGTTTTCGTTTCGCGTGGAAGCGTTTCGGGGGAAAGTTAAAGAGAAAAATTTATTTGACGAAGTAGAATGTTACATGTTTTTACGATGTAAATAATGAGGTATGATTTCTATTTCAGAATTCTAAGTGTTTCTCATTTAGAATCAACCTCATGGCAGAATATGGGACACTGTTACACATAACAATGCCACCTTTTCATACGACGGTCAGTATTGCTTTGAGTAATACTCCGCTTAAACATACGAGGAATACGTATTTTCATTTCGCGAATAATCCGTAATTTCTGTTGTCAGAGAATAAATGAAAAGAATCATTGCGCCTTAGGAAACAAGTCTGAAGGAAAACTTCATAAACAATGGCTGGTCGGGGTTTTCAGAAATGTATGTCAGTCGCATTTATGCAAGAACATTTACAATTTTTCTCTTAAATTCTTCTGTTGAATAAATGTTCTTTAAATTTTCGAGTTCGTGAATTATTTTATTTATTTTTTTATTATTCCATAATCGCATGACGTCAAATATCTAATACAAAAAATGTATTTTGGCAATAGAGTCTTTGTTGCAGTTCTTCTTCTCCATTGATATTATATCTATTATTTCATAATCGCATGACATCAAATATCGAATTAAAAAAATTCAATTACACAATAAAATCTTTGATGCAATTCTTCCTCTCCCTTGATGTTATCTTGGAGAAGGTAAAAGGGTAAAAATATAAATTAACATGAAAGATAGGAGAAAGTTAAGAAATATCTAGAATTATCTACCAATAAAAGCAAAACCAGTTGCGATACCCTGTCCACTCAGACATATTGCATTCTGCACCCAATGTCTTCTGTTTCCTCTTGTAGTACAATTCAACTACAGATGAATATTCGCCACCATTGCAGTTAACTGCCTCATTTAACTCAACTATTCTTCAGGTTCCCCAGTCCATGTCTCGACTGTAAGAACATAAACAATTTTTTGCGTCTTCTTTCTTATACTTTGCAGGTTTAGTGTGGTGAAGAACGAAAGACGGTAGCTAATATCTCAAGTACAAAGTAAATGAATATAAACACTTGGATCTGTCAGAGAGAGAGAGAGAGAGAGAGAGAGAGAGAGAGAGAGAGAGAGAGAGAGAGAGAGAGGCATCTTGACTTCTGATGCCCTATTTTTGTCTTTTCTCAAGCATCAAATAAAGGTCATCATATAGTTTAAGAAATATTTTCCAACGGTTTTATATAAAGTTTCGACGGGAAATTATTTGTTTGCCTTGAGGGTAATTCAGGGTAAAAGGTGAAGAAATATTCATTCTTAGCTTTGTATTATTCAAGAGAAATATGAACACTGCGACGAAAGTATCTGTGTGTGTGTGTGTGTACACACATTAGTATTTGAGTATCTTGCCTTTGGTTATCATTTTCAATCATAGGAAATGTTAAAAGTGTTGGTTTTCTGAGAGGAGACTATATATCGAAAATAAGAGAGAGAGAGAGAGAGAGAGAGAGAGAGAGAGGCAGGAGGAGACGACTTACGTAAGAAACGTATCACTGGATTAATGTCGCACTCTCTACCGCCATAGAATCAGCGAAATCTGACAGTACCGAAGCTTTTATGTGTCTCCTCTGGCTGTAAAATGATGATGTGTAGGACGTTTGATCATTCTGGAAGGCTATAAGAGACGTATATAACTCAAGTTTCCTTTTACCAACGAAAACAGAGGAGTTTGGTCACGAGGGTCACTTCAAAGTATGAGATGTTGATATCATCGGAATGTCTCTAGTAGATACAATTATTGATAGAATAAAAAAAAATATGATTGTGATTTAATGTGCTAAAATTGCAGCAATGGATAGCAAAAAAACAATTATAGATGTTCCTCTAAAAAAAATAAAAACTTAATTTCAATTATTCAGCTTGACAAAAATACAAACATTCGTAATATTCATCGCTAAACATTGTTATTATATGACATATTTGCAGTACAATGCGAAAGAGACCTGTTATTTATTTTCATATATATGATTTACTTAATAGGCCTAAAATGAAAAAATCAATATATAAATATTAATAAATTTTGTCACCTTTACCCTATGATGCTTGCGTTCTTTCAAACCAATATTAGAAATTAATTTGGGTTCATTCTTATTCATTCATCCCATTTCCGCTTTGAGTGTAAGGGGCAGTAGTATCTGTTGATACATCATTCAGACTTTGATAACACCAACCGCTTGACTTTCTAATGGCAACCAAGGAGCCTCTCTCGATAGATCGCGTTATATCAGAAAGATCCATCATTCATAGGGAAGTTCTCAGAAACGGTACTGGGTCTCGTATTGACCAATACTCTGGTTACCAAATTGACGGTTCTTCGTGGCAATAGCACATCCCAGAATTATTTCAAGGCCGGGGTCGGTGGGGGCCAGCTGGGGGGCGGAGAGGGAAGCACAGAATTTCATATCACACCACACACACAAACACACACACACACACACACACACACACACACCACACACATATATATATATATATATATATATATATATATATATATATATTATATACATATATATATATACATATACATATATATATATATATATATATATATATATATATATATATATATATATATATATATATATATATATATATATATATATATATATATATATATATATATATATATATATATATATATATATATATATATATATAGATATACAAGGATCTGTTTGACCATAGTAGATTTTACCACGCACCTCGAGTTAGCTGGAGGTCGGATCACACCTTGTTAAGATAATCTTCAAATAGAACATTTCTGTGGCTAATATTTAATATATGAAGAACTATGATACCAAAATATTTATTAAGAATCAATGGATTATATCATTATCATTATGGTAGGAATATTTAACCAAACTGTTTTCAATAGGAAACCGCAAGTTATTCCCTCAGGCAGATAAAGGATCTCTCTTGGAAAGACATCAGCTGCGCCATAAGGCCGATAGCAGGGGTAGGATGTGCCGGAGGAATCTCAAAAGACTCCTCCTTAGGATAAAGTCTTCTTGGATTCCATTATAGGAAAAAAAAAAAAATTTCATATGGTCTGTCTGATTTATTAAGCTTTCGCCGTGTTACAGAAATGTCTGGACGGAAATCGTAGAAGAATACTGCTTTATATATATATATATATATATATATATATATATATATATATATATATATATATATATATATATATATATATATATATATATATATATATATATATATATACATAAATATATATGTAGTATGTAATAATAATATAGATGGTGATTAACAAGAAGTTACGACTGATGTAGACTGCAAGAAAATATTTCGAAAAAGGAAGATAAATAGTACATTAAAAAAATGGCTCCTGGATATCTCATAAAAATGGGAGATTTTAAATAAGAAATTTATCTTTTATGGTCAGTGAATCCTTGATACTCCAAGCTAAAATGTTTGATTGAATTTTTCACATCTGATCCAGGGATCATCAAGTTATCCAAATAAATAAAGCTAGATTATTTCTGGCTTGTGCACGAGTGTAAGAAAACTAGTTCAGACTTGTTGGTAGCTACAATTCGCGAAGCAAAACTGGACACTTTCATCCTAAAAGTCCATATTAATCGTCACCGGAGGACCGAGGAACTAAATGACTATGAAAAACAGGATTGTTTGACAAAAGCTTCTTTTACGATCGGGATCCTTTATAAGCTCCTCGTCAGAGAACCCTAAATGTCGTTATGTATTAGCCAAGTGTTTTACGTCATTGATGATATATTATGCTGGGAGTGCTGCATTTTTTACTCTTCAGCGAAAAATCACTATTGTCTCGGCTTTGTCTGTCAGTTCGCACTATTCTCTCCGCCCTCAGATCTTAAAAACTGCTGAGGCTAGAGGGTTGCAAATTGTTAGGTTGATCATCCACTCTCCAATCATCAAGCATACCAAATTGCAGCCCTCTAGCCTCAGTAATCTTTATTTTATTCAAGGTTAAAGATGGTCTTAATCGTGCATCTGGGTTCTTGAAAGCTTCATGGGCCACAGCTCATACAGTAGTATTATACGCAGTACAGAGAACTCGATTGCGCTGAAGACACTTCGGCGAATTTTTGACTTGTTTTGGTGACATGTATTAATTTTATGAAGTGTACTATATTAAGTAATAGTACTTGGGGTCATTTATGGCAGGCAATACATTTAGATGATATATATATAAATATACACACACATACACACACACACACACACACACATATATATATATATATATATATATATATATATATATATATATATATATATATATATATATATATAATATATATGTGTGTGTGTGTGTGTGTGTGTGTGTGTGTGTGTGTGTTTATTTGTTTTATGCTTGCCTCTCTGCGCATACCAAAAGTATTTATGGCTTCAAATAAGAGGACACCAGTGAATAAATGAAAGGCAGAAAAGTATATCCCGTTAGGATCATTATAAAAAAAACAATTTGAGTTATAAGGGTTTTATTTCTGAGCCACAAGAGATCATCCTATCATGGGTTTTCAATTTTAATAGCAACTGTTCCCATCAAATTCAAGCGCCGATTACTGGATTATGAATTACCGGCTATTTCAGACCGGAATGAATTCATTTAACTTTTTTTCTCATATGTTCAATTAGTTATAGGATATAACTGAAATTGCATTGAAATTCCCGCTGCTAGATTATTTGCTTAAATAATTGATAAATTCTTAAAGCTTCGCCATAATCTAAGCCTAAGGCATTAGCTCTAGCATTATTATTCATCTTTTTTTTTTTGGATTTGATACTCATAGTCCAACTGTCAATAAAAATAATTACTTAAACGAGATAGCTATACATTTAGTATATCTTTTGAGAGAAGAAGTATAAAAGGCTTCCCTTATGCCAGCACGGGTTCTTTTCCTTGGGAAGCCCATAAATAAAAAAAAACTATATTTATATTTAAATATTTGTCTTACTGTCATCTCATTTATTTAGGATCTTAAGTTTGTGTATGTGTAGAGGCAGATCCTATCTTCTATACCATCTGTCGATTTGCTTTCTTTTTTAGTTTAAACTGGCCTTATGCCAGTACAGGCTCTTGCTCTTGGGTAGCACGAAAAATAACCCCCACCCTAAAAAAACAGGAATCTCTCTGTCTACAGATTTGCCATACTGACTACTCAGCTATGTAGGTATCTAACTATAACCTTTTAATATGTGTACACGTGGATTGACTATTACGTATAATCATTTGCTATATTAACAAGTAAAAGATGCATGAAACACTCCGCCACGGCCCATGAAACTCTCAGCTGGCCGTGGTGGCCTGTGTTGTTGCTGTGCCATGTGCACGAGCATGGCTAACTTTAACCTTAAATCAAATCAAAACTGCTATGGGTAGAGGGCTGCAATTCAGTATGTTTGATGAATGCAGGGTGGATGATTAGCATTCCAATTTGCAGCCCTCTCAGCCTCAGTAGCCTTTAAGATTTGAGGGTGGACAGAAGAAGCGCGGACGGATACAATATGTTTTCTTTACAGAACAAAACTCATAAAAAAAATATCTGTTCTGATTAAAAAGTATCAATCTGAGACAATCTAATGAACATTAAATATAAATATGACGAATGTAATTAGCGGCAAACATATAAATTTGAAAATCGCAATGAAAGAGAACAATGTCCTTGATCTTCCAAACCTTCTTAATTTTATCTGTCAAAAAGATTTGTTTTTATTAAGGAGGGGATGGTTGGGGGTTGGGAGGTTGGGGGGAGATTTTACACATTTTACATGTAGTCATCCCTCCTTCTCCGGCCTGAGAATAATGAGCAATTTCCGAGCCGTCTTCATTCTTTGAACGATAATGATTAAGAGCTGTTTTTATTCTCAGAGGCTCTCGCGAATCTCTCATTTTTATTCCGTCTGTTTTTCTCATGGTTATCAGATTTTTGTCTTTAACCTCATGAACTCCGCCTCTCATTACATATCTGTCTCTTTCGGTTTTAATGTATTTTCAAGGGCGGTTTATAGTGTGACTGTGGAATTTTGTTGTTTATTAATAGACACTGATAGTTGATTCGGGTTCGATGCCCTATACATATATATATATATATATATATAATATATATATATATATATATATATATATATATATATATATATATATATATATATATATATATATATATACATACATATATATATATATATATATATATATATATATATATATATATATATATATATATATATATATATAATTGGGCATGTGTGTGTGTGCATGCTCTGCAGCATCTCTGCATGCACGCATGCATCTGGCTGCACCGCCTCGGTAATAGGGCACTAGGTTTGCATTTTCAAGTTCCGTGGTTCCAATTCCGACCACATTTTCTAAACCCAAAGCCCCAACACACGATCCTCCATTGGCTTCCTGATTGGCTCATAAGAATAAAGGAGAAACACCACTTCATAAATTATTGCCAGACACCCACCTTCGGTATTTGTTTCCCATTAGTGAATTTTTTTTTTTTTTTTTTTTCTTGTTTCCTCCCTCTCTTTGGTACGTGGATTCAGTCGCTTTGCTATATTTATGCTTTAATATTCTTCAGTTACTCTTACCTGTTAAAAATACTCTATCGCAGTCAGTAAATTGTTTTTCATAGTTATTTCTGTGTGATGTCAAACTAGTTACGTTTTGGAGTTATATGCAGTTTGTTTATGGTATTGAAAATTTTCGATATTCGAGCACAAAAAAAAAACAAAACATCTTGTGAAACTCTATTTCAAAATTACTGAAAAAAAAAAACGCAATTTCTTTTAATACATTCCTCTCTCTCTCTCTCTCTCTCTCTCTCTCTCTCTCTCTCTCTCTCTCTCTCTCTCTCTCTCTCTCTCTCATACAGACATATTAAAGAAATTGGAATAACACACACATCGCAGGGAAAATTATAATTTCACCTAAATATTGCGAAAAATACGCAACTATGAGCTGAAGGAAAACAGTAATTCATTTCACCTAAAAATTGCAAAAATATACGTAAATATGAACTGAAACATTAAGCTTTTTTTTTTTTTTTTTTTTTTTTCCCGTGACACAATTTTTTTTTCCATCGTTTTATTCTGTTCATTAACCGTGCATCTGTCCACAGGGCAGAAAAAGATTGACAATGCAGAGATAAGGTGTTTTAATAATCGCCGCCTTTTATAATGTTAATTGAATGCAAAAATAGCATTATGTAGGTAAGAAGGAGATGTTTGGTTGGGAAGGGGGATGGATAAAGGGGGGTTGGGGGGAAGGGGTAGTGAGGGTAAAAGGTCGTACAGAGCACGATGGAGGACAATAATTAGCGATTGAAAAAGTTAGGTTTTTTCATTTTCTTGCCTTGGGGAGGTCAGAGGGAGAGGGTTGTTGTGGGGTGGTGGGAGAAGGAAGGCAGGGAGGGTGGGCTGAAAGGAATATATTGGGGGTTGGGTGGAGGTTGAGTGGGAAAGGAACTGGGGAGAATGTCGTAGTGAGAAAAGTCAGAAGGCAAATGATGACTGATGGAAAAACGAAGCATTTTCATTTTCTTGCCTTGATATTTTCACGCTATTTCTGGGTGACGAGTCAATCAGTACGTATATGGCTCTTAGTGGTTGGCTGGGTACACAGTTTCACACACACACACACACAAACACACAAACACACACACATTTCACCTCCACCTTCCTTCACCATGTAATTCTCTATTGATATGATTTTGCATTACCATTCTTATCGTAGCTCTTTCTTTTAATGGGGACTTTCACTAATACCTAAATTTAGGTATTAGTCTTTTAATTTTACTGATTATTATACTTTTTTATCTACCGTTTTTTCCTTATTATATCCCAATATTTAGAATCACCCTTTTAACCATCTTATTCTGAAGAGAAAGCGCCCCCCCCCCCCCCCCCCCCCATTTCCCAATTGCCCGCCATAGGAGAAAAAAAGTCATATTTTGGGTTCCATAACAACAGATTCAAACATCCATCATATTCCTTTATATATCTTTTCCGTCAACGATTATAACTCAAAAGTAATCGAAGCTGAAATCTTCGATGATACGATTTTAATATGATTCTCCTCTCTCTCTCTCTCTCTCTCTCTCTCTCTCTCTCTCTCTCTCTCTCTCTCTCTCTTGTTTTATTGGATCCTTTTTTTGTTAATTAAGAGAGGGGTTGGAGCTGCACTGTTTATGATTAATTGCAACCATTTATCTTGTTTACCCTTTGACTTATTCAGTTGCTCTTATTAAACGACAAGCAGATTTAATTCTTCATTCTGTTTACTAGACTTTCGTCTTTGTTCATTTATTTCAAGAATATCATCATAATCTTCTTTTTCTGTTCATTGGCTCTCAAATTAGCTCATCTTTGAGTGCCAAAGATGCATCTCAGTTTTCATCCGTTATATTGATAAAAATAGTAAAATGTAAATTTTATACTGTATATTAACATAACATTAATTTTTTTTAAAATCATAAATTGTAAATGTTATATTTATTTCAATTTTATACTGTATATTGATATCATCATTAATTTAAAAAAACATAAAGTGTAAATGTTATATTTTATTTCAATTTTATACTTTATAATGACTAATCGTTAATTTTCTCTTTTACAAAAAAATCATAAATTGTAAATTATATAATTGTTAAAATGTTCTGTATATTGAGAAATTATTAATAAAAAAAATCATAAGTTGTAAATGTTATATTTATTTAAATTTTATACTGTATATTGACATATCATTAATCTAAAAAAAATCATGAATTGTAAATATTATATTTGTTTAAAGATACTGTAAATTGACATAACATAATTTTTTTTTTAAATCATAAATTGTAAATGTTATATTTATTTAATTTTAATACTGTATATTGAGAAATTAATAAAAAAAACATAAATTGTAAATGTATATTTGTTCAAATTGTATGCTGTGTATTGTTTATGCGTGTATTGACATAACATTATTCATTTCATATTACCATAATTTGTCAAGTTATATTAATGTCAATTTTAAACAATAATATAACTTTAGAATGTTATGTACCCATAAATTATAATTTCATAAAACAACGAATAAAACATTTACATTACAGTGTATAAATCATCATTTATATTAATATAGATTGTAAATGTGGAATCTTCCTCTCATAGCTCCCACTTTTAGAATCCCGCAATTTTTTTTATGTTTAAAAATTTAACAAAATGGTACTGGTAAGATTCATGAAAGGTAATGAACCTGTATATAAAAAAAAACAAAAAAATGATAATGGTCAATTTTTCTATTGTCGATTCTGTTTTGACTTCATTTTATCTATGTGAATTCTATTTTCTGTATCTGTATTGTCAATCATTTTACGATTATTTTTTTGGGGTGGTCGACGTTTTCGACTATTTTCGGTTTAGGTCACGCCGTTTTTCATTTATTCATTTTTGGATCCTGTTTTTCAAGTATTTTAGATACAGGTAACAGCATTAATTTTTCTATTTTTATTTATTTATTTTCAAAATCTTCGTCACTTGTTTGTGATATACAATTGTTATATTCATTTCCATAAAAATGCATTTGGAAACCTGTCAATGTAACCACTTTTATTGTTCCATTTTTTTCATACATTTTTATATTTTGTGGTTTATTCTGAAGCTTTTCATTTGTGTCAAAAATATAAAGGCTTGAAAGAACGTATTTTAAGTTTAACGTTCCATGGATGATCTGTGTTACTGTGCTGAGCTAAATGGGTTTGCATATGTTTTCTAAAACTGTGTTGTTAAATTGTTAAATATTGAGTTGTGTGCCATATGCCCATAAAGAAATAGTGCCAGTATAAAGTGATCAAGTTTGTTTATGTAGATAAAACAATAGTTGACCTTTTTTATCCATCAGATTATTTGACATGCTCTCTCTCTCTCTCTCTCTCTCTCTCTCTCTCTCTCTCTCTCTCTCTCTCTCTCTCGCTTTCGAGCTGGGGT
>NC_061110.1:1699349-1701849 GCF_015104395.2 Macrobrachium nipponense | reverse complement strand
TCGTATAACTGACAGATAGGGATTATAAAGAGATTAATACCTAGAATCCGACACACCTGGAAGAAAGAAACCTTCCCAACAAGCATAAACAATGGGTGCAATTAAATAAGGTTTAAGACAATCATCTCAGATACAAAATATACAGACATTTAAAGGATTATAGGTGACAGCTATCGGAACTTGGTAAACAAAACCATATTCACAATACATGATAGACATACATTACAACAAAAAATTAATAACACTAAGGCAACTGATTTTTATTTAAGTCAGTAATTATTATCTTTGAGGTCATTTTCTTAAAAACATGTTACAGATACAAGGGTTCTAAATGAAAAAGGCCACGACTAACATTGAAATTACAATGAAAAGTAAGTTGTATTAAAGCAGATTCCAAAAGATTTCGTGATAAGACATCTCTTGACCTTGCAATTACCGAACTATCAATCCAATTTAATCGGTAGTTGTTTTCACTTAAATGAATGAATAATGCATTAGATTTTGCCCAGTTTTACAGAATATTTATTGCTGGCTTAGCCTTACTTCTAAGCCTTTGCTGGACTGTCCGAGATAAAATGAGGGACAATCCATGCATGGAAACTCCAATAGCATAGTGAAAAGTATCCTTAAAGATAAAACAGAACTACTAGGAAAATTGTCAGTCAAATCTCCTTCGCTACCTTACTTGTACGGATTAGTCAAAACGCACAAATAAAATAACAATATGTCGGCCTATTATCAGTACTGTTGGTTCAATTTCATATAAACTCTCGAAATATATCACTAAGATCTTGTCCCCCGTTACTTGGAACCATCTCCGATTCTCATATATATAATTTTCTCTAGATTTAGTTGATAAATTAAACAAATTGCTCTTTGCCCTACTGATAGATTCGTTAGTCTTTTGATGTATGTTCTCTTTTTACTAAAGTCCCTATAGACTCTATTTTAGAATATTTTAATAATTGAACTAACTCAGCATGAATTGACCTCCACCTATAAGTCACATTATTTCACTCACGAGTTTGTGCATTTGCGATTGTAAGTTTATATTCAATGGGGAATTCTATCAAACAAATATTTGGCATGGCAATGGGAAATCCTTTATCACCATTTACTCTCTTACTCCTCAAACTTATATGGGAATCTTTTGAAAACGTTACTTACCTAATATTATTCATATTCCTGAAAAGTAAAGGTATCGTTACGTTGATGATTGTTTAGCTGTTCTTCCTGTCGTATTGATGTAAATGATTTACTCTCTAAATTAAATAACCAGGTACCATCGATTAAGTTTACTCTAGAATTAGAAAAAAGACAATTGCCTCCCTTTCTTAGACGTTTTGATATAGAGAACCATTTTCAATGTAAATTCAGTATTTATAGGAAACCGACTAACAACTTAACTTATGTTCATTCTTCGCAGGCCACCATCTTAATATAAAAATATCAATTTTTTTCCTCTATGTTTTTACGAGCATTGTGAATTGTCAGTCCACAATATTTGGATCAAGAAATTGAATACATAAGAAAAATAGGGAAAGATTTATGCTATCCTTCACATATATTTGACATTTGTTATAATAAAGCCCACCCACAAAAAAGTTTTATACTGAAATAACAACACAGAAAGAAAATTCTAAGAACATTTCTCAGTTGCCTTATTTTAACGGATTTGAAACCATTAAACCATTTGTTTTAAAAGCTTTTAATGTCAACCTGTTTTTTCCTATAATAACACACTAAAAAGAATGTTAATAAAAAATGGCCCCAGAGAAGCAACAACATAATATATAAAATTCCATGCATGGATTGTCCCTCATTTGATCTCGGACAGTCCAGCAAAAGGCTTAGAAGTAAGGCTAAGCCAGCTAAATATTCTGTAAAAACTGGGCAAAAATCTAATGCATTATTCATTCATTTAAGTGAAAACAACCACCGAATAAATTGGATTGATAGTTCAGTAATTGCAAGGTCAAGAGATGTCTTATCACTAAATCTTTTAGAATCTGCTTAATACAACTTACTTTTCATTGTAATTTCAATGTTAGTCGTGGCCTTTTTCATTTAGACCCTTGTATCTGTAACATGTTTAAGAATGACCTCAAAGATATAATTACTGACTTAAATAAAAATCAGTTGCCTTAGTATTATTAATTTTTTTTGTAATGTATGTCTGTCATGGTAATTGTGAATATGGTTTTGTTTACCAAGTTGTCCGAATAGCTGTCACTATAATCCTTTAATTGTCTGGAGATTGTATCTGAGATGATTGTCTTAAACCTTTAATTGCACCCATTGTTATGCTTGTTTGGGAAGGTTTCTTATCTTCCAGTGTCGGATTCTAGGTATTAATCTCTTTATAATCACCCTATCTGTCAGTTATACTGAATCTTCTTGTATTTGTCTTTTCTCGTATTATGTCAGTATCTGCTCAGTAAAGGACTTTTAAAGTCGGAAGATCTTGCAAACCTCCTTTGTCTATTTTTCCTTTGTGGCA
>NC_061110.1:1687624-1698849 GCF_015104395.2 Macrobrachium nipponense | reverse complement strand
CACTTGTTTTCTCCCTTAATTTCTTGGTGTTGTAGGCTTTCATGGAGGGGATCTTTGTTCTCTCTGTATCTGGCTCCATCCATTGTCTAATCTTTTCTACCCCCATTCCGTCCTCTCTGTTACTTTCGTCGTGTTTCTTCGTGTGTCGTTGTTTGATACCTCATCCTCCCTGTCGTCTTCTGTGGCATCGTTTTCTCAGTTCGTCTTCGTAATTCGTTGTTGTGTGACATTTCCCTTTCAGTTCTCTTTCTGTTGGGGAGAGCCAGTTCTTTTTCTTATGTTCCTTACTTGGTCTGCCAGCCTCTGCTCTGTTTGGGGGGTGTTATTATTATTATTATTATTATTAGTGTACGCTGGAAACAGACCTTCTTTCAAACAAGTTTTATGAAAATAATGGCAGAATTCACAGAAGTTGATTTTGTACAATATTCTTTCAATTCTCCTTATGATTTTTCTTTCTGGCACGCTGGGTATTATAAAGCAGCTGTCCAATGTTCATCGTGCTGTAGGTCGTCAACGGAAATTTCGGGCGGGCTGGTGTTATCAAAGCAAAACTGGTTATCAGGGACAGGCTGGGGTCGTCAACAGGTATACAGGTGGGTTTCGTAGTCGGGAACAGGCCGTAGTCGTCAGGGGTCTATCCGGTATTTCTTGTTATTTCTTCTTTTTTTTTCTTGTTTTCAAGCGTCTACATGTTTTCGGCCACCTCGTTTGGCCATCTTCGGGACGGGATCGCTGAGTGCAATGGTCTGTGTCAGATGTATTCACGCTATTTATTGCATTCGTGAATACATCTGACACAGACCATTGCACTCAGCGATCCCGTCCCGAAGATGGCCAAACGAGGTGGCCGAAACATGTAGACGCCTTGAAAACCAGAAAAGAAGAAATAACAAGAAATACCGGATAGACCCCTGACGACTACGGCCTGTTCCCGACCTACGAAACCCACCTGTATACCTGTTGACGACCCCAGCCTGTCCCTGATAACCAGTTTTGCTTTTGATAACACCAGCCCGCCCGAAATTTCCGTTGACGACCTACAGCACGATGAACATTGGACAGCTGCTTTATAATACCAGCGTGCCAGAAAGAAAATCATAAGGAGAATTGAAAGAATATTGTACAAATCAATTCTGTGAATTCTGCCATTATTTTCAATAATATTATTATTATTATTATTATTATTATTATTATTATTATTATTATAATTATTATTATTATTATTATTTTGTCATAAAAAATAAAACTCAGTCAAAGGTTGGCTCAATGAGGGGCCACTGACTTGAAATTTTAGCTTCCAAAGAATAGGATGTTTATTGGGAAGAGGTAAGAGGAGGTAAAGGGGAATACAGAAAGAAGAGATCCCACTTATAAAAAAAAAAGAAGAGAGAAAAAAATAAAAAATAAAAAAAACTTATGAAAATGTAGAAGCACAAAAAAATTAAAAGTAAAAGAGAAAACATTTAATTGACAGCAATTATCATGTCCAAGTCTCTTTGTAAACCCTCAAAGTATAAAAATAAAACTTTTAAATGTAAACAAGACTTGATACGACCTCCAGCTTATTCGAGACACTTGCCAGATTCTCCCGTCAGGCATAAGATGTAAAAACATTATATCCTAACCTAATGTAAGTTTAAAACGTGCTAAAATCTACGGTGAAATAAAGCCTTGTTTCACCAACGGATTTTAAAATAAATATGCTGTATTTCATTGGACAAAATTATTTGTACTGCTTATCATACACATTATTTTTCTTTGACATTTTCATTCTAATAAACAAATCATAAATATCCTATCCTGAAATTCTTGTGTCTTTAACTCAGAACGAAACACTTTTTTTCAGACCGTTTTAGGTCTTTCCACAGACCTTTTCTACCCTCCCAAAAGAACAAGAACCAGAACAACAACAACAACAACAAAAGTAGTTTGTAGGCTTACTCCCCGAGGAAGCGAGAACGAATAAAATAAACATATCTATAACTCCCAAAATACACATTTCAAGAAATGTGACCCCGCAAAACGTTGCATGAAATAGAGGCAGTTGCAATGCTCGCAATATTCCAGTATTCTGAAAAACCTCCAGGACGAGAAACGAAGGCAACAGAGGTGAATGAAGGCTGAACTCAAATGACCTGGAAATGTCTGGAAGGGTGGGAAATACACAACGGGGCGGGGGTGGGGGTGGGGGCGGGGTGGGGGCGGGGGTGGGGGCGGGGGGGGGGTGGGGGGGGGGGGGGGGGGGGGGGGGGGGGGGGGGGGGGGGGCAGAGCGTAAACTTTGCTCTGCTTCTTATATTTCTGGTTTCCTCCTTCTTAAAATTGTATTATCTAAACGCTCCTCATATTTTTTCTTTTATTCTTCTCTCTTGTCTTCTACTTGTATTTTAATAATTCACTTTCTTTTATATCTATTATTTTTTAATTTATTTTTCCATTCCATTGTTTTTCTGACATTTCCTGATACCATTTGTTACTTCTTTCAAATGGAACGCCATAATGATTTGGAAGACTGAATTTCCAGTCAGTGGCTCCTCGTAGGCCTTGTATTCCATATGAATGGGTTTGTCTTCTGAATAATAATAATAATAATAATAATAATAATAATAATAATAATAATAATAATAATAATAATAATAAAATATAGTATAGTATAGTATATTTGTTTGTCCTTATTTGTTACAAATTCATAAAAATAATGAGCAGAAAATTCGCCGAAGCCATTTAATGCTATATGACAATAACATACAACAAGTTTACTGGTTTTACATAAAAGTATACAGACTTTACAAGCTAAAAACAGACATAAAAATACATGGGTAGAGCCCATTTTGACAGAGGATTGCAATACTAAGTAAGACATTAAAATACAGAAGACAAGTCCAGCTTGCAACACAAACAAGCATTTATACAAATGCCAATAAAATAAGACACAGGTCCAGCTTGTGTTACAAGGAATAAAAAAAATACTTGGGTAACTAAAAGAGTCTTTAAAAAGCACAGTTCAGCATTACTTAAAATACCTACTGTTGTGCAAGTAACAGTTTTTTTTTATTTCTGAGAGAAACGTAAAAAGGAGTCTTCTAAATGTTTTCTGCCAAGTTCATTGTTAAGCCCAATAAGCTGATAGTGGAGGAATCTTCTTTCAACCTCCGTATGTATGATAGGTGTATGATAACCACGGCCCCTAGTAGCATATTCATGGGAACTGAAGTTGGGGCGTAACAAAAGATCATACAAAAGTAAGGCAGCTCATCCCTAAGCAGTCTCCTGAAGAACTTGAATAAGCTTAGTTTATACAAGCTACTTGTGTAGTATCTGCAAACGTATATAAAGTTCCGATGTGCCATCACTGGTCTTCCATCCTCATATCTGACTCCCATAATTATTCTTAACAAGTTGTTGACACGTACCTTCAATCTCTTAAGCACAGTAACAGGTGCAGTAAGAGGTGGTGTTCAAGTAGGGGAGCACAAGAGCATAATATAGTTTAAAGCAATATGTCAGTCGGCAAAAATCACGAGTACTAATAATTGCTCCAGCTATACGGCTGACATTAAGTAGACATTGTTAATGTGTTTTGTATATGTCAAGGTATTAGTGATAGTCAAGCTTAAGTATTTGAAGTCTGTTGCCCAATCAATAATGCCTCAGCGAAAGATAGGGCGGGAGTTCTTGGGGAGACCTGGTCAGGACAAACATCAACTTACCTTACTAGTATTAGGAGTTAGCATATTTGCTTTTTAAGTATAAAAACCTCAAGTTCGCTTAACAAATTCCTAACTTTATCATAAGCTCGGTGAATGAATGGGAAACCATCAGAAAAGCAGGCATCATCCGCAAATAAAATTGTTTCAGCCTGCACTGCATTAGTAGGTCATTTATAAACATATTAAAAACAAAGAGGACCAAGTATAGACCCTTGAGGCACACCACATGTAATCATTTTTAGCATCAGAATCAACACCATTTACGCTTACAAACTGCCTTCTGTTTAGCAAAGTATGATCTTAGGTATAGATGAAATTGACCACGAAAACCCATAATGCTGTAGTTTATCCAAAAGTATCTTGTGTGACAGTGTCAAAGGCCTTTCTCAAGTCAAGGAAGAAGCAGACACAGAAACTCTCTCTATAAAGCCTTTGTTGCAATAGAGAAATGATTTAATAATGGCCATTGTAGTGCTTCTATTCTTGCGGAAGCCATATTGAAAATGATTAAGAATAGAGTCTTTTCAATGAAGCTGTTCATCCTGTCTAGTGTCAACCTTTCAAAGATTTTGGAAGCCACAAGTAAACTGATATGGGCTTATAATTATCAATGATGCTTTCCAATCCAGACTTATATACAGGAGTAACTCTGCAACCTTAAGATGACTATTATAGAGCATTGCATAATGGGAAGCAAATCATTACAGCTATCCTCAATATTAACGGCGTTATGTCACAAATTTTATTGCCTTTATTTCTTAAACTTCTGATAACACGTGCTACCTACAAAACATGATCAGTCGGCCTTAAGTAACACGTTGTCATAATTGGAGGGGTATGGTAGTAGTTACAAGCAGTGTTTCTAAATTACCACAAGGGAGGCAGCTGCATTTATAAAAAATTTATTGACATAGTTGTCAAATCCAAGGCAGTCAAATCCCATCAGGTGTCTGGATATATTCTTGGCTGGCAGCTTTTTAGTTTTTATAAGATTAATAATATTAACCACAGTTTCGAAATATCATTTCCGGCATCTTTAAATTTACTATAATAATATATTCGTTTGGTCAGTCTAATTGCTTTTGTTAGCATATTTCTATATTGAGTATAGGCCAACTCTCAATCTTACCTGTCAAGTACAATTATATAAACCTGGACTTTTTAGCAATACAATATTTCAGAATAGGTGTCATCCATGGAGCTGGCTCGATCAGTTTGGGCAAGGATTTTTTAAGAGGGAATGAGCTCTCATAAAGTTTAAAAACACCAGCAAAGTAAGATTCATACACAGCATCAGAACTACCACCAAGACAACAAACTCACGAGGATTAAAATAGACACAATAAACCTAAAAGTCGTCAAGCTCCTCTTGCTAACGATCTCCTCATCTGAGCAACCCTACCTATAAGTTGGTTAGCAAATGGCTTAAATGAAGCCATAACAATAAAATGGTCTGTAAGATCATAAGGGATAACGTAAGTGTTATTCACATTATCAATATTAGAAATCCAAATTCCAACAGGCTGAACCTTGCTAAAACACTATCGATGTTTATTTTGGTGGTATTGTAACCAATGGAGTAAAGCCAATTTCAAACATACCATTAATAAAAGTATTAATATATCCAAATGTACCAATACTCAAACAGATTGATAATATAATCACGCATGCTCTCATTTCTTGTACTTAGCAAGTAAATCTCTCAAGAAGGATAAGTAGTTAGAGAAAAACTCATTGTTATTCTCGGGGGAGGAAGTAGGGGGATGCTAGAGAGCAGAGCAGACAACGTCAAACACTGTTAAAGTTGAGTACAACTGTTAAGACCTAGAAGAGCTCATTAACAAACGAGAAATTTCTTTTTAAAAATTTTCGCCAGAATCCATGATTTTATATATCTTCACTCCTCCACCATAATAATAATAATAATAATAATAATAATAATATAATAAATAATAATAATAATATTGGAAGGAGACCCTCTTCAAACAAGTCTTATTGAAAGATATTGCTGCATCAGCTGCATTCAACTTGTAAATAGTCTTCTCTATTTTTTCTAATAATAGCTTTCTCTCTGCTATTACAACTGGCGAGTATTGCGCCGATATTACTCATCAGGAGCAGTCAATTCCAGGGATAATTGTCACAAATTTATTTATTTGTTACAGTAAATGACAAATAGGTCAAAATATAAGTTAATATATTGGCCAACGTTTCTCTCGGTATCATCCGAGTATGATCCACGGCAGTGGATCGGAGCAGACTGTTGTTGCTGTCAGGATCTACTCAATATATAGCGGCAGGTCAGCAGGGGTTCAACCGCTAGCTGCGTTTTTCATTGGCCGGTGGCGCAATGCGCTCCAGCCATTGGTTGAACGAAGTTTTCTTCAAGACGCTTCTCGTCGTTGAGGTTGCGAAGTTGCAGCCTAGCAGACCGTCGAGGCTGCTCCTGATGAGTAATATCGGCGCAATACTCGCCAGTTGCAATAGCAGAGAGAAAGCTATTATTAGAAAAATAGAGAAGACAATTTACAAGTTGAATGCAGCTGATGCAGCAATATCTTTCAATAATAATAATAATAATAATATAATAATGTGGAAGTTACTAACAGGTATCATCAGTGAAAGGCTATACAACTACCTAGAGGAGACAAACACCATCCCCGCCAACAGAAAGGCTGCAGAAGGAAGTGTAGGGGCACAAAAGACCAGCTCCTGATAGACAAAATGGTAATGAAGAACAGTAGGAGAAGGAAAACCAACCTAAGCATGGGCATGGATAGACTATAAGAAAGCCTTCGACATGATACCACACACTGGCTAATAGAATGCCTGAAAATATATGGGGCAGAGGAAAACACCATCAGCTCCTCAAAAATACAATGCGCAACTGGAATACAATACTTACAAGCTCTGGAATAAGACTAGCAGAGGTTAATATCAGGAGAGGGATCTTCGGGGCGACTCACTGTCCCCACTACTCTTCGTAGTAGCCATAACCCTCCCATGACAAAAGTACTACAGAAGATGGATGTCGGGTACCACTCAAGAAAAGAGGCAACAGAATCAACCATCTGATGTTCATGGGACGACATCAAGCTGTATGGTAAGAGCATCAAGGAAATAGTACCCTAATCCAAAATGTAAAGATTGTATCTAGGATATCAGGATGAGTTTGGAATAGAAAAATGCGCCTTAGTCAACATACAAAAGGACAAAGTAACGAGAACTGAAGGATAAAGCTACCAGATGGAGCAACATCAAACACATAGATGAGACAGGATACAATACCTGGGAATAATGGAAGGAGGGAATAATAAAACACCAAGAGATGAAGGACACGATCAGAAAAGAATATATGCAGACTCAATGCGATACTCAAGTCAAAACTCAACGCCGGAGATATGATAAAAGCCATAAACACATGGGCAGTGCCAGTAATCAGAATACAGCGCAGGAATAGTGGAATGGACGAAGGCCGAACTCCCCAGCATAGATCAGAAAACCAGGAAACATATGACATACACAAAGCACTACACCCAAGAGCAAATACTGGACAGACTATACATAACACGAAAAGGAAGGAGGGAAGAGGACTACTAAGTATAGAGGACTGCGTCAATATCTAGAACAGAGCATCTGGGGCAATATCTGAAAAAACCAGTGAAGACGAGTGGCTAAAGAGTGCATGGGAAGAAGGACTAACAAAAGTAGACGAGACCCAGAAATATACAGAGAACAGGAGAATTACAGACAGAACAGAGACTGGCACAACAAACCAATGCACGGACAACACATGAGACAGACTAAAGAACTAGCCAGCGATGACAATTGGCAATGGCTACAGAGGGGAGAGCTAAAGAAGGAAACTGAAGAATGATAACAGCGGCACAAGATCAGGCCATAAGAACCAGATATGTTCAAAGAACGATAGACGGAAATAATATCTCTCCCATATGTAGGAAATGCAATACGATAAATGAAACCATAAAACACATAGCAAGCGAATGCCGGCACTTGCACAGAACCAGTACAAAAAGAGGCATGATTCAGTGGCAAAAAGCCCTCCACTGGAGCTGTGCAAGAAACATTAGCCTACCTTGCAGTAATAAGTGTACGAGCACCAACCTGAGAGAGTGATAGAAAAACGATCACACAAAGATCCTCTGGGGACTATGGTATCAGAGCGGGATAGGATGATATGTGCAAACAGACCAAGACGTGACGTGATTGACAAAATCAAGAAGAAAGTATCACTCATTGATGTCGCAATACCATGGGACACCAGAGTTGAAGAGAAAGAGAGGGAAAAATGGATAAGTATCAAGATCTGAAAATAGAAATAAGAAGGATATGGGATATGCCAGTGGAAATCGTACCCATAATCATAGGAGCACTAGGCACGATCCCAAGATCCCTGAAAAGGAATCTAGAAAAAACTGAGGCTGAAGTAGCTCCAGGACTCATGCAGAAGAGTGTGATCCTAGAAACAGCACACATAGTAAGAAAAGTGATGGACTCCTAAGGAGGCAGGATGCAACCCCGGAACCCCACACTATAAATACCACCCAGTCGAATTGGAGGACTGTGATAGAGCAAAAAAAAAAAAAAAAAAAAAAAAAAAACAATAATAATAATAATAATAGTAGTGTACCAGTATACATGCCCAGTCCGCGAATGCAGCGGCGCCTACGTAGGTATGACTACCATGCGACTGTCGAAGACTCTCGTGCCACGCCCAAGAGGGGGGGGCTATAAAGAATCACGCCCGCACCAAACATCACGAGGCCATCTCCCGGATGTCATCATAAAGAACACAAAGATCATCGGGAAGGCCCCTGATGCCCGTCGGTTGCGCCTGCTGGAGGCGCTACTCATTCCAGCAAATAAAACCTACTCTGATACGGACGCAGGAAGAATTTCTCCTCCCTACGAGTATGAGAAGACCTGCCACCAACAATGACACCACCCCGATCATGACAACTCTATGGATGACAAAGCCCCCGAACGAGGTACTCCTGCAGCCGATGGAAATCAAAGTAGCCGTGACGTCCCACAGCGTAGCGCAACGCCATCAATGTTACAGCGCCGCTTAGGAGGTCCAGGCGGCTGCAGGATATGCTGCAACGCAACCATCGGCCCGAAGAAAGTGGCTTGAGACCTGGCTCAGGCAGCCAATGAAACAAGACTCACCGCCACCAGCCATAGGAGACAAGCATGGGGCAGACCCCGTGCTGTCAACCACAGATATAAGGAGGACGGACACCGCACCAAGATCAGTCCACCCTCAGCTTCCCAGCCCGAGGATGTCTGGCAGCTCCAGACGAAAGCTCGCTTTAAGAAAGAGAGAGAGAGAGAGAGAGAGAGAGAAAATCGTTAATGACTTTGATGACTATGGTATCATAGTTTATCTGTAAAATTCAAATAATAATAATAATAATAATAACAGGAACACTAGCACGATCCCAAGGTCACTGAAAATTAATCTGGGAAAACTAGAGGCTGAAGTAGCTATTCATAGTAAAAAAAGTGATGGACTCCTAAGGAGGCAGGATGCAACCCAGAACCCCACACTGTAAATATCACCAGTCGAATTGGAGAACTGGGATAATAATAAAATAATAATAATAATAAAAGGAATCTAGAAAAACTAGAGGCTGAAGTAGCTCCAGGACTCATGCGAGAGTGTGATCCTACAAACGGCACACATAGTAAGAAGAGTGATGGACTCCTAAGGAGGCAGGATGCAACCCGGAACCCACCACACTATAAATACCACCCAGTCGAATTGGAGGACTGTGATAGAGCAAAAAAAAAAAAAAAAAAAAAATGATAAATAAATAATAATCCTATTGCTCAAATCAATTCTAAAGAACAAAATTAACAATGCAATAACGCGTTATCCATGTATGCCAGAACATTTATAGTCTTGTCTTCTCTTCGCATTTATTCTATTAAAGGGAGGGTCAGAAATACTCTGAGTCAAGAAAACAGTTTGTTCTCGTTACCATGAGAAACGTACCCAAAAATTCGTTAGACATCCTAAGGTCAAATAGTATTGGTTTTCGATTTGAAGTAGCAGTCGTTATGACTGTAATTGGTTAATCTCTCTCTTCTCTCTCTCTCTCTCTCTCTCTCTCTCTCTCTCTCTCTCTCTCTCGTTTAATTGGCTTTTATCTCTCACTAAGTGGATGTATCCTGAAGTTGGAAATAAGAAATTGACAGAAAAATACTGAGGATATTCGAGTGTGCCTCAAAAATTTTCCATTTCAGTAAGGATTTCTCTCTCTCTCTCTTCCCTTGCTTAAACAATTAAACATAATACAATACATTCTAATACCATCTGAATGATATTCACTCTCTCTCTCTCTCTCTCTCTCTTCTCTCTCTCTCCATTAAGTTAAAGCTACCAATGCGTTCGAATAATATTTAGTGACCTTCTCCATTACGCAACACAAGCAAGAATCTTTAAGTCAGGAAACACCATAAAAGTAGTTCATTCTTCAAAAAAGGGGCTCAGGTATTATTCTCTATTGTATTGTAATTCTTTTTTCGATGACGTCGTTTAAGTTCATTTACCTTTAGGCACGTTGACCGCTTGACACGTGATGCGTCTCTCTGACGAACATCCTGCAGCCTCCCCTTGTAGAACTGTGTTAAATCTGACGACGCTCAGGGAGAGACGTCATGTCAGTCAGCGAGGTCATTGTTATGCTGGCCTGTGAATTAGTATAATGGTTAATATGGAGTCAAGTCTATTAGTCTGTGAATTAGTATTATGGTTAATATAGTGTCAAGTCTATTAGCCTGTGAATTAGTATTATGGTCAATATAGAGTCAAGTCTATTAGCCTGTGAATTAGTATTATGGTCAATATAGAGTCAAGTCTATTAGCCTGTGAATTAGTATTATGGTTAATATAGTGTCAAGTCTATTAGCCTGTAAATTAGTATTATGGTTCATATAGTGTCAAGTCTATTAGCCTGTGAATTAGTATTATGGTTAATATAGTGTCAAGTCTATTTGCATGTTGTAAATTAGTTATTATGGCTTCCATATAGTGTCAAGTCTATAACCTGTGAATTAGTATTATGGTTAATATAGGTCAAGTCTATAGCTGTAATTAGTAATATGGTTAACTATATGTAAGTCTATTAGCCTGTGAATTAGTATTATGTTTATAAGGGTATGGTTAATATAGAGGGAAGTCTATGAAAACCTGTTTACGTTCGTACCTGAAAGAAAGGAAAGGAAAAATATGAGTGAATGTTTGCGAGTGGCGATTATGGACAGGTGACGAAGATTGTTTCAAAATCAAGCGAAAACACTTTTTCTATCAAGTAGAACTTTCACCTTTGTTTCTAGTAAATTTCTTGTTATTTTCATTCATGCTGATAATTGCGTACTATCGGTATTAGAACCTCCTTGGTCGCTCCCATTCAGCTCACTATGCAACTGGTCAATGGCCCCTGTATAAGAATAAGAATAATAATAATAGAAATAATAATTCAATAAT
>NC_061110.1:1668880-1682124 GCF_015104395.2 Macrobrachium nipponense | reverse complement strand
AAAGAATATTGTACAAAATCAATTCTGTGAATTCTGCCATTATTTTTATAAAACTTGTTTGAAAGAAGGTCTGTTTCCAGCATCACACAATAATAATAATAATAATAATAATAATAATAATAATAATAATAATAATAATAATAATAATATAGTAAGTATAAGTATATTTGTTTGTCCTTATTTGTTACAAATTCATAAAATAAGCAGAAAATTCGCCGAAGCAATTTAATGCTTATATGGCGATAACATACAACAAGTTTACTGGTTTTACATAAAAGTTATACAGACTTTATAAGCTAAAAGACAGACATAAAAATGCATGGGTAGAGCCCATTTTGACAAAGGATTGCAATATTAAGTAAGACATTAAAATACAAAAGAAGACAAGTCCAGCTTGCAACACAAACAAGCATTTATACAAATGCCAATAAAATAAGACACAGGTCCAGCTTGTGTTCCAAGGAATAAAAAAATACTTGGGTAACTTAAAGGAGTCTTTAAAAAGCACAGTTCAACACTACGTATGATAGGTGTATGATAACCACGGCCCCTAGTAGCATATTCATGGGAACTTAAGTTGGGGTGTAACAAAAGATCATAAAAGTAAGGCAGCTCATCCATAAGCAGTCTCCTCAAGAAATTGAATAAGCTTAGTTTATACTAGCTACTTGTGTTTAGTATCTGCAAACGTATATAAAGTTCCGATGTGCCCATCACCGGTCTTCTATCCTCATATCTGACTCCTTATAATTATTCTTAGCAAGTTGTTGACACGTACCTTCAATCTCTTAAGCACAGTAACAGGTGCAGAGCCCCATATTAAGAGGTGGTTATTCAAGTAGGGGAGCACTAGAGCATAATATAGTTTAAGCAATATGTCAGTCGGCAAGAAATCACGAGTACTAATAATTGCTCCAGCTATGCGACTGACATTAAGTGAGACATTGTTAATGTGTTTTGTATATGTCAAGGTATTAGTGATAGTCAAGCTTAAGTACTTGAAGTCCTTTGCCCAATCAATAATGCCATCAGCGAAAGATAGGGTGGGAAGTTCCTGGGGAGACCTGGTCAGGACAAACATCAACTTACTCTTACTAGTATTAGGAGTTAGCATATTTGCTTTTAAGTATACCTCAAGTTCACTTAACAAATTCCTAACTTTATTCATAAGCTCGGTGAATGAATGGGAAACCAGCAGAAAAGCAGCATCATCCGCGAATAAAATTGTTTCGGCCTGCACTGCATAATGCTGTAGTTTATCCAAAGTATCTTGTGTGACACAGTGTCAAATGCCTTTCTCAAGTCAAGGAAGAAGCAGACACAGAAACTCTTCTCTTGATAAGCCTTTGTTGCAATAGAGAGAAATTTAACAATGGCCTTTGTAGTACTTCTACTATTGCGGAAGCCATATTGAGATATTAAGAATAGAGTACTTTTCAATGAAGCTGTTCATCCTGTCTAGAGTTAACGTTTCAAAGATTTTTGAAGCCACAGGTAAAACTGATATGGGCCTATAATTATCAATGATGCTTTCTAATCCAGACTTATATACTCTTGCAACCTTAAGTCGGCTAGGAAATTCAGACTGCACAATGGACATATTATAGAGCATTGCATAATGGGAAGCAAATACATTACAGCTATCCTTCAATGTTAACGGCGTTATGTCACAAATTTTATTGCCTTTATTTTTTAAACTTCTTATAACACGTGCCACCTCAACATGATCAGTCGGCGTTAAGTAACACGTTGTCATAATTGGAGGGGTATGGTTACAAGCAGTGGTTCTAAATTACCCACAAGGGAGGCAGCAGCATTTATAAAAAAATTATTGACATAGTTGACCAAATCCAAGCCAGTCAAAATCCCAGCAGGTGTCTGGATATATTCCAGGCTGGCAGCTTGTTTAGTTTTTGTAAGAGTATTAATAATTAACCACAGTTTCGAAGTATCATTTCCAGCATCTTTAAATTTACTATAATAATATACTCGTTTGGTCAGTCTAATTGCTTTTGTTAGCATATTTCTATTTTGAGTATAGGCCAACTTCTCAATCTTACCTTTCAAGTAGTACAATTTATATAACCTGGACTTTTTAGCAATACAAGATTTCAGAATAGGTGTCATCCATGGAGATGGCTCGATCAGTTTGGGCAACGATTTTTTAAGAGGAAATGAGCTCTCATAAAGTTTAAAAACACCAGCAAAATAAAATTCATACACAGCATCAGAACTACCACCAAGAACAACAAACTCACGAGGATTAAAATTAGACAAAAAACCTAAAAGTCGTCAAGCTTCTCTTGCTAAACGATCTCCTCACCTGAGCAACCCTACCTATAAGTTGGTTAACAAATGAAGCTATAACAATAAAATGGACTGTACTATCATAAGGGATAACGTAAGTGTTTATTCACTTATCAATATTAGATATCCAAATATGGTCCAACAGCTGAACCTTATTAAAACACTATCTATGTATATTTTGGTGGGTATTGTAACCATTGGCGTAAAGCCAATTTCAAATATACCATTAATAAAATTATCAATATATCCAAATTTACCCATATTGAACAGATTGATATTATAATCACCGCGTGCTATCACTTTCTTGTACTTAGCAAGTAAATCTCTCAAGAAGGATAAGTAGTTAGAGACAAACACATTGTTATTCTCAGGGGAGGAAGTAGGGGGATGGTAGAGAGCAGAACAGACAACCTCAACACTGTTAAAGTTGAGTACAACTGTTAAGACCTCGAAGAGGTCATTTACAAACGAGAAATTTTCTATAATTTTCGCCCGCATGCCATATTTTATAAATATCTTAACTCCTCCACCATAATAATAATAATAATAATAATAATAATAATAATAATAATAATAATAATAATAATAATAATAATAATAATAATAATATGTGGCGCCGTGGAGGAGTGGGTTAGGTCGTCAATAGACTTAAGTCAAGTTAAGCAACACTGGCTCTGGTCAGTCGTTGGATGGGTGACCGCTCTCCTCGGCGTTGATTCCTTGGGAAAGGATCTTTACCATAATTTCCTCAGTCTACTCAGCTGTAAATGAGTACCTATCCCTGATGGGTAGGGTCCAGCTATGGGTTAAATAGCAAAAACTCAGCAATGATGGAAAGAAATGAAGGATTAAACGACAACGACGTAAATGGAACCTCTGGCAACAGAGGAGCTTCGTCCGGCAACCAGGTATTCAACCCAATTGAAGGGGAAGACGGTCAGGTACTTGGAGGTCGTCATCCAGCAAACTGATCACCACAAGACAATAATCAACAGCCTGAGATTGGAGCTACAGAGGCAAAAAGGAAGAAATGGACAAGAGAAGAAAATAAGGAAAATATGGAGAAGCTACATCAAGAAGCAACCCGACGGAGAGAGGATATAGAAGAAGATTGGCGGTCAACATCTGGAATGAGAGGAATAACAACCCCGCCAAACGAGCAGAGGCCTGGCAGACCAAGTAAGGAACATAAAGAAAAAGAACTGGCTCTCCCCAACAGAAAGAGAAGAACTGGAAAGGGAAATGTCACACGACAACGAATTACACGAAGACGAAACTGAGAGACGATGCCACAGAAGACGACAGGAGGATGAGGTATCAAACAACGACACACGAAGAAACACCGACGAAGTAACAGAGAGGACGGAATGGGTAGAGATTAGACAATGGATGGAGCCAGATACAGAAAGAACAAAGATCCCCTCCATGAAAGCCTACAACACCAAGAAATTAAGGGAGAAAACAAGTGAGGTCAATGAAATAATGGCCATAATACACACCACAGTATCACAGAAACAAATAACTTGACATATGCAGGAGCAAGATTAGTAGCAGAACTGAGGGAATCGAATCACCACACCACCAGCACAACCAACCCAACAGAAACCAAAACAGCAACCTCCTTGGAAAAAGCGCCTGGAAAAGCAAATCATGGTGATGAGATCTGACTTGAGTAAACTGAAAGAGATGGCAGAAAAAAGGCTAAGAAGCAAGAAAACAAGGGAGGAACTCAACGAGAAATACAAAGTACAAGAGAGGGGATTAAACAACATATAAAGATGTAAAACAGAGGCTTTAAGGCCAAAGCACATAAGATCCAACGGTACATGAACAGGAATAAGGGATACCAACAGAACAAACTATTCGGAACCAACCAGAAAAGACTATACAGCCAACTAAGAGGGGAGAGACACCCACCCAGAAATTCCTGAAGCCGAACCAAGTAAGAGACTCTGGGAAAACATATGGAGCAATCCGGTATCACACAACAAACATGCAACATGGCTCCAGGAAGTCAAGGAAGAAGAAACAGGGAGAATAAAACAAAGATTCACAGACATCACGACAGACACAGTCAGACACCAACTAAAGATGCCAAACTGGAAAGCCCCAGGTCCCGATGAAGTCCATGGATACTGGCTCAAAAACTTCAAGGCCCGACACCCACGAATAGCAGAACAACTCCAGCATTGTATCTCAAATCACCAAGCACCCAAATGGATGACCACAGGAAGAACATCCTTAGTACAAAAAGACAAGAGTAAGGGAAATATAGCCAGTAACTACAGGCCTATCACCTGCCTACCAATAATGTGGAAGTTACTAACAGGTATCATCAGTGAAAGGCTATACAACTACTAGAGGAGACAAACACCATCCCCACCAACAGAAAGGCTGCAGAAGGAAAGTTGTAGGGGCACAAAAGACCAGCTCCTCATAGACAAAATGGTAATGAAGAACAGTAGGAGAAGGAAAACCAACCTAAGAATGGCATGGATAGACTATAAGAAAGCCATCGACATGATACCACACACATGGCTAATAGAATGCCTGAAAATATATGGGGCAGAGGAAAATACCATCAGCTTCCTCAAATAACAATGCGCAACTGGAATACAATACTTACAAGCTCTGGAATAAGACTAGCAGAGGTTAATATCAGGAGAGGGATCTTCCAGGGCGACTCACTGTCCCCACTACTCTTCGTAGTAGCCCATGATTCCCATGACAAAAGTACTACAGAAGATGGATGCCGGGATACCAAACTCAGAAAAGAGGCAACAGAATCAACCATCTGATGTTCATGGACGACATCAAGCTGTATGGTAAGAGCATCAAGGAAATAGATACCCTAATCCAGACTGTAAGGATTGTATCTGGGGACATCAGGATGGAGTTTGGAATAGAAAATGCGCCTTAGTGAACATACAAAAAGGCAAAGTAACGAGAACTGAAGGGATAAAGCTACCAGATGGGAGCAGCAACATCAAACACATAGATGAGACAGGATACAAATACCTGGGAATAATGGAAGGTGGAGGAGAATATAAAACACCAAGAGATGAAGGACACGATCAGGAATGAATATATGCAGAGACTCAAGGCGATACTCAAGTCAAAACTCAACGCCGAAATATGATAAAAGCCATAAACACATGGGCAGTGCCAGTAATCAGATACAGCGCAGGAATAGTCGAATGGACGAAGGCAGAACTCCGCAGCATAGATCAGAAAACAGGAAACATAGACAATACACAAAGCACTACACCCAAGAGCAAATACGGACAGACTATACATAACACGAAAGGAAGGAGGGAGAGGACTACTAAGTATAGAGGACTGCGTCAACATCGAAACAGAGCACATGGGGCAATATCTGAAAAACTAGTGAAAGACGAGTGGCTAAAAAGTGCATGGGAAGAAGGACTAATAAAAGCAGACGAAGACCCAGAATATACAGAGACAGGGAGAAAGACAGAAAGAACAGAGGACTGGCACAACAAACCAATGCACGGACAATACATGAGACAGACTAAAGAACTAGCCAGCGATGACAATTGGCAATGGCTACAGAGGGGAGAGCTAAAGAAGGAACTGAAGGAATGATAACAGCGGCACAAGATCAGGCCCTAAGAACCAGATATGTTCAAAGAACGATAGACGGAATAACATCTCTCCCATATGTAGAAGTGCAATACGAAAAGTGAAACATAAACCACATAGCAAGTGAATGCCCGGCACTTGCACAGAACCAGTACAAAAAGAGGCATGATTCAGTAGCAAAAGCCCTCCACTGGAGCCTGTGCAAGAAACATCAGCTACCTTGCAGTAATAAGTGGTACGAGCACCAACCTGAAGGAGTGATAGAAAACGATCACGCAAAGATCCTCTGGGACTATGGTATCAGAACGGATAGGGTGATACGTGCAAACAGACCAGACGTGACGTTGATTGCAAGGTCAAGAAGAAAGTATCACTCATTGATGTCGAATACCATGGGACACCAGAGTTGAAGAGAAAGAGAGGGAAAAATTGGATAAGTATCAAGATCTGAAAATAGAAATAAGAAGGATATGGGATATGCCAGTGGAAATCGTACCCATAATCATAGGAGCACTAGGCACGATCCCAAGATCCCTGAAAATGAAATCTAGAAAAACTAGAGGCTGAAGTAGCTCCAGGACTCATGCAGAAGAGTGTGATCCTGAGAAACGGCACACATAGTAAGAAGAGTGATGGACTCCTAAGGAGGCAGGATGCAGCCCGGAACCCCACACTATAAATACCACCACCCAGTCGAATTGGAGGACTGTGATAGAGCAAAAAAAAAAAAAAAAAAAAAAAAAAAAAAAATAATAATAATAATAATAATATAATAATAATAATAATAATAATAATAATAATAATAACGGAACATTAGGCACGATCCCTAGGTCACTGAAAATTAATCTGGAAAAAAAACTAGAGGCTGAAGTAGCTGTACATAGTAAAAAAACAAAATGTGATGGACTCCTAAGGAGGCAGAGGCAGGATGCAACCAGAATCCCACACTGTAAATATCACCAGTCGAATTGGAGGACGTGATAATAATAATAATAATAATAATAATAATAATAATAATAATAATAATAATAATAATAATAATAATAATAATAATAATAATAATGTTTAACAAATATCCAATTATATATAAAAATATATTTCTATGTAAAAATATAAAACAAAGACTTTCGAACACCTGAAACGGTGAGGAAACACCACCGTTCAGGTGTTCGAAAGGTCTTAGTTTTATATTTTTACATAGTAATATATTTTTATATATTGTGGATATTTTTATACAATTTGTTTTCACGGAACTGTGAATTTCTTAACAACAATAATAATAATAATAACAGCAATAAAATAAAGAAATAATATCTCAGTCTCTTACTAACGTATATTCAGGCAAAATCATTTCCATAACATTTTCCAAAAATAATTGCAGATTATGCATTGAAGATGAGATTAAAATCAAGAACTTTTCATTGCGAGATGGGACTGCATATCAATCCTATTGCTCAAAGCAATTCTAAAAAAAACATTAACAATGCAACTACGCTTATCCATGTATGCCAGAACATTTATAAGTCTTGTCTTCTCTTCGCATTTATTCTATTAAAGGGAGGGTCAGAAATACCCTGAGGCAAGAAAAAGTTTGTTCTCGTTAATATGAGATACGTACCCAAAAATTCGTTAGACATCCTAAGGTAAAAAAGTATTGGTTTTCGATTTGAAGCAGCAGTCGTTATGACTGTAATTGGTTAATCTCTCTCTCTCTCTCTCTCTCTCTCTCTCTCTTCTCTCTCTCTACATCTCTCTCTCTCTCTCTCGCTCTCTAATGCTTTTATTGTATACTCTCACTAAGTGGATGTATCCTGAAGTTGGAAATAAGTAATTGACAGAGAAATACTGAGGATATTTCGAGTGTGCCTCAAAATTTTCCATTTCAGTAAGGATTTCTCTCTCTCTCTCTTCCCTTGCTTAAACAATTAAATATAACTACAATACATTCTAATACCATCTGGATGATATTCACTCTCTCTCTCTCTCTCTCTCTCTCTCTCTCTCTCTCTCTCTCTCTCTCTCTCTCCTTTAAGTTAAAGCTACAATGCGTTCGAATAATACTTAGTGACCTTCTCCATTACGCAACACAAGCAAGAATCTTTAAGTCCAGGAAACACCATAAGTAGTTAATTCTTCAAAAAAGGGGCTCGGGGGGTTTATCCTCTATTTGTATTGTAATTCTTTTTCGTGACGTCGTTTGAGTTCATTTACCTTTAGGCACGTTGATCGCTTGACACGTGATGCGTCTCTCTGACGAGCATCCTGCAGCCTCCCTTGTCAGCACTGTGACAGATCTGACGACGCTCAGAGAGAGAAACGTCGTGTCAGTCAGCGAGGTCGTTGTTATGCTGGCCTGTGAATTAGTATAATGGTTAATATGGAGTCAAGTCTATTAGCCTGTGAATTAGTATTATGGTTAATATAGAGTCAATTCTATTAGCCTGTGAATTAGTATTATGGTAAATATGGAGTCAAGTCTATTAGTCTGTGAATTAGTATTATGGTTAATATAGAGTCAATTCTATTAGCCTGTGAATTAGTATTATGGTTAATATGGAGTCAAGTCTATTAGCCTGTGAATTAGTATTATGTTCAATATAGAGTCAGGTCTATTAGCCTGTGAATTAGTATTATGGTTAATATGGAGTCAAGTCTATTAGCCTGTAATTAGGTCATTATGTTCAGTCATCGTGTCAAGTCTATTACCCTGTGAATTATTATTATGGTTAATATAGTGTCAAGTCTATTAGCCTGTAAATTAGTATTATGGTTCATATAGTGTCAATATAGTGTGCAAGTCTATTAGCCTGTGAATTAGTATTATGGTTAATATGGAGTCAAGTGTATTAGCCTGTAAATTAGTATTAGGTGATTATATACTGGTCAGTCTATAGCCTGTAATTAGTATTATGGTAAATATAGTGTCAAGTCTATTAGCCTGTAAATTAGTATTATGGTTCATATAGTGTCAAGTCTATTAGCCTGTGAATTAGTATTATGGTTAATATACTGTCAGGTCTATTAGCCTGTGAATTAGTATTATGGTAAATATACTGTCAGGTCTATTAGCCTGTGAATTAGTATTATGGTAAATATAGTGTCAAGTCTATTAGCCTGTAAATCAAGTATTATGTTTCATATAGTGTCAAGTTTATTAGCTAATTATATTGGTTTAATATACTGTCAAGGTCTATTAGCCTGTGAATTAGATATGGAAATGGACTGTCAGGTCTTTATAGCCTGTGAATTAGTTTATGGTAAATATCTGTAAGTCTATTAGCCTGGAATTAGTTTGGTAAATATAGCAAGTATTAGCCTGTAAATTAGTATATGGTTCAATATAGTGTCAAGTCTATAGCCTGTGAATTAGTATTAGTTATATAGTAAAAATCAAGTATAGCCTGTGAATTAGTATTATGGTTAATATAGTCAAGTATTGGCCTGTGAATTATTATTATGATTAATATAGTGCCAAGTCAATTAAAACCAATATAGAACTTTTATTGATAAAGATAGATATGTCTTTTTGCTTTATGATAGATATGCTTGGCAGCGTGTATTACTATCTATGATCGAAAGTTGGCCGTCTTCTAGAGGAAGTGGTTGATTCCAACAAGTCTTCAATCTGAGCGCCTTAAATTTATATATCGTTGCTTCACTAAATCGTGGTAAGTAGCAGAAAGACTTAATGAAAATAGGAGACCGGAAAAACATATTGCGAAATCGTCTCACGAAAATTCACGACACACGTCAATTCTCAGTCTGCGGAATATCACTCTGCAAACAAAACCGCATAGATCATTCAGACGCTTTCATTCGTGGACTATAATCAACATCGAGAGCTAATTTCGGCCAAAGCTGTCAATGTGGAATAGCACGCTTATCTTTAAAAGCGAGGTGAAAATTCATTTCCAATAGACGATGATGTCTCCAGATTTCGCGTGTAATAGTTTTGTTGGGTTCTATTGGCTATTCCTTCATATTTACGTGTTTATCGCCTTTTTCTATGACGTGTCCTCTCCCGGGTTTATAGTCTTATGACCTGTTAGTATACAAGGCACGGCGTGTTCGGTATGGTGTTGTAGTACTACCTCGGTGGCCGCGAGTTCGATTCTCGGACATTCCACAGACGGGTGAGAGATGAGTATCTCTGGTGATAGAAGATCATTCTCGACGATGTTCGGAAATCACATAAAGCCGTTGGTCCCGTTGCTAAATAACCACTGGTTCCATGCAAGGTAAAAACATCATACAAACAAATAAACAAAACAAACTATTTCTCTTCTGTGATCTAGAAATCCTTACGAATAGGGGCAAAATTATGAAAGTGGAAAACGGCTCTGGTACCCCTAATAACAATGGAAAACTCCATTCGAACCGTTACAATTTGCCTCTATAGAGTCCCACGATCTGTCAGAATTTGTCAGGATAATGTCTGCTTTCCACGTCAGTCCTTCGATTTGTCAGGACATGCTAAGTTTCTGGTTGTGAAATATTGCAATTTTTGCATTAATTTTCGTTCATAGTTTCATGCCGTTACTGACGAATGCTAGAAAACCTTAATTGCATGGCAATTATCCAAACTGGGTGAGTAAAGCAATCTAAATGCAAAATACAACTGTATGGAAACAAAGGTTTATATTTTTGGTACGAAAATAAATAGTAGGAAAGCTCAGAAGTTGGAAAGTTTGGCCATACTTCTCCATGAGAATTGTCAGTTTCTTATCATATATACAGACAAATACGTACACACAGAGAGAGAGAGAGAGAGAGAGAGAGAGAGAGAGAGAGAGAGAGAGAGAGAGAGAGAGAGAGAATAACCAGTTTTATACTTGATGTGACAGACTCGTCAAAACTATAATGTTACCAAATTGTTTGAGAGAGAGAGAGAGAGAGAGAGAGAGAGAGAGAGAGAGAGAGAGAGAGAGAGAGAGAGAGAGACATAACGCTGAATAGGACTGTTAAATTCCAAATCATTTTAAGAACCATAAAAACTCATTTGCATACAGAATCCGAAAGGTAATTCTCATGTCTCTCTTCAGCCAGAATCTCCTGAGCCTTTGAAAAATGTGGAGTCATCTTTCAAAGACCTGAAAAACCTCACCTTTTTCTGCCACCTTGGGAGGAACAGCAGTTGTCTTGATCACTGGGTGGTAAAAATGTTTAAATGAACTTTTATTTGAATTAAATTCAAATTTTACCCAACTAGTCTCACCCTTATTTTGTGGTTTTAATATTCTTTTGAAAGTAATCCTGATAAATTTCGCTGAGAATCTACTACTGAGTCTCGTTTGGTATTGAGAAATATATAATTAAATATTATATATATATATATAATATATATATATATATATATATATATATATATATATATATCATATATATATATAATATATGTAAATATAGTATATATATATATATATATATATATAAATATATATATATATATATATATATATATATATATATAATATATATAGATATAATATATATATATATATATATATATAAATAAATATATATATATATATATATATATATATATATATTATATATACTATATATATATATATATATATATATATATATATATATATATATATATATATATATATTATATATATATATATATATATATATATATATATATATATTCATATATATATATATATATATTATATATATATATATATATATATATCTATATATATATATATATATATCTATAATATATATATATATGTATGTATCTATATTATATATATATATATATATATATATATATATATATATATATATATATATATATTATATATATATATATATATATATATATATATATATATATATATATATATAAGGAGACAGAGGAAGGCGACGGCCAGTAGGACACTCAGCGTGAAGGTGGACTATTAGAAAACGTTGCAATTCATTACATTCTTTATTTCCTACGTTTCGTAATCTCATTATTACATCTTCAGGGAATCTGTTAAACAATAAATAAAATTAATTTAAAATTACTTAAAAATTACTTTAAAAATTACTCTAAAATTCAACATTTTGTAAATTACAACACAATTAAAAAACATACAGAAAACGAAAACAATATATAAAAAGACCAAAGACCGCTAACCAACCTTGGTGCCGAGAAGGCAAGAGACAGAATGACAGAACAAATAAAAGTTAGCTCAGGTACAGTTGTGTGGAGGAGGTCTGGGTATTTAACTGGGGAACCAGTTGTTTAATAAATAAGACTCCAGGATAGGCAGTTTCAATATGCATTGTTCGCTTGGCCTATGACTTGGAAATGACTTCTTTCTATATATATTTTACAATTTTTCGAATGGTTTCTTATATTAGAGTGTTTCGGGATTGGAGAGCCTACAGCCAGTACGGAAACTTAATCCCGATGAAGAGTCGATTCTGACCCGCAGTAACCTCCTCGTGGATCCGACATATGTCCCAGAGTTACACTTAGGGCAAGTATACTTAATAGACCACGTTGGAGGTCAAGAGAGGGTCCAATCGATCTTTATATCTGAAAAAGGAACGATTGTTAGCGGGTTTATTGGAATTAATTTTAGATTAATGGCACCATAATGTTATGAATAATTTGTGCAAACTTTTTTCCGAAAGGAGTCATCATGTAAGAACGGGAATTTGGCATAAAAAAGCTAATTTTGGTACTGTACGTGGTTTGGCGACATTAGCGAATGTTGTTGAAGAAACAACGGAGCTTTTTATAAAACAAAGTCTGTGGGAAGCAATTATCCCTAAAATATCCAGAAAGGGAAACTAATTTCTTGGTGGAAGGATTGCCAGTTCGATGTAATAAAAAATGCCCTGTGGAGGAGAGTAAAATAGAGTTTAGTTTAAAATCATAAAAACAAGAACTATAGTAATTGGATCCTAGACCAGTAAAAGTTTCTTTCTAAAAACAGATGTACTAAAAAGAGCCATTATCCTTAGTGACAAGAACGTCTAAGAAAGGTAATTGATCGTTCACCTCTTTTTCACGTAAAATTAATGTTACTATGTTTAGTATTAAAACATATGCTAAAAAAGGAGTCAATATCACAGTCATTTTTAAATAAGGCGAAGGTGTCATCAATATACCTACCATAAAAGAGTGGGTGGAACCTGAGTGGGCAGTCATCTTCATGTGCTCGCTGGAAGAACGCATGTTAGATGACTGCCCACTCAGGTTCCACCCACTCTTTTATGGTAGGTATATTGATGACACCTTCGCCTTATTAAAAATGACTGTGATATTGATCTCCTTTTTAGCATATGTTAATACTAAACATAGTAACATTAATTTTACCGTGGAAAAA
>NC_061110.1:1646380-1658880 GCF_015104395.2 Macrobrachium nipponense | reverse complement strand
CAGTATAGAAAGCACAAATTTAGAAAGACAATTTTACCAATAGTCATACTTCAATGAATAAGACAATAACAAAAAGAATAAATATATAAGACTAAAGTCAGTCATTGAAGGTATACTTCAATGAACAAAAATTATTAATTTTTATGACCAAAGTCAGTCATTAAAGGTATACTTCAATAAACTAGAATAATACATTTTTAAGACCAAAGTCAGTCATTAAAGGTATACTTCAATAAAACAAAAATGATTAGTTTATAAGACCAAAGTCAGTCATTGAAGGTATACTTCAATAAACAAAAATAATTAATTTTTATGACCAAAGTCACTCATTAAAGGTATACTTCAATAAACAAGAATAATACATTTTTAAGACCAAAGTCAGTCATTAAAGGCATACTTCAATAAACAAAAATAATAATTTTTTTAAGACGCGAAGTCCTTTTTGATTTATTGAGATTGGTTGGCCAGCGTTTTATTGGCTATTAAAGACTTAATAGATTCTTCATTTGTCGTTTCTGGCGTGGGCTGTAAGTATGTAACTTTTTTATCTATTAAGTTTAACTGGAGATGATCATATAGGAAAGAGAGGCTGATATACTTATTTATCTATATATCTATTCATTTATATAGTTATATATTTATTTCTTTATTTACCCTCTCATCCGTTTGCAACCTTTAATTCTAAATATTAAAAAAAGAAGGTATCTTTGACATCAATTTCCATATTTGTTTACCCTGTCACTGAATGGTACAGCATCTATTCTTTTCCTCTACAACGATGCAAATGTACTCTTATTTAAACAAGGCGTGATCCGAGGTCCAGCTTACTCGGGATACATGCGCAAGATTTTCCCCTTACGCAGAAGTTGTAAACATTATAGTCTTAACCTAACGTAAATTAAAACGTGCTTAAATCTACGGTCAAATAGACCCTTGTTTCACCTACAAAAATTACAATAAATATGTTTTATTAGAAATTATATTTATTTATTTTTTACTTTTTCATTGTAATAAATAATTCATAAATATCCTATCCTAAAATTTATGTATCTTTAACTCAAAGTTAAACACCTTTTCAGACCTTTTAATGCTTTCTTACCCCCCCTCGCCCCTCACAACAACATTCGCCCCCTCAAAACAACAACAACAGAGCAGTTTGTAAGAATCAGTGCCCGAGTAAGCAAAAATAACTATTTATTGGGCCTCACTTTTAGGGGATTAAAGATTTGAAGATATATTCATTATTACGTTCAGTATTTTAGCAATTTACAACTTACCCCAGAGTCATTATCAGTACGATATGACAGGATAAGTATTTAATGGGAGTCTACATCAGTATTTTCATCTATTTATCTATAGTGTAATTCGTCCAAAATCTAAAACGTCATGGAATTATTATCAACGATGTTGCAACTTACGGAAACTAATAGTATTTCACATTAATTGATACAAAATGAAACAAAAAATCGAACTAATGAGCAGAGCACTGCTAACATCCTCTGGTAATGAGATACTTCGCGATTATTGCCCTTTTATTTTTCATTTCATTTGACTCGATGGAGGATCTGAAATGCCTTTGTGATAACTGAATGCAAGAGCAATTTCGAAAGGAACAGAATAGCGTGAAAAATTTACCTTGTTTAACAAAATATAATTTACATCTAACACTGTAAATAGGTAAAGGGGGGTAATATCATTTATGATGCAATATAGATTTGACATCTTGTTGACTCCGTGAGTAGTATAATGTTGATTATATTAATGTGTAATTGGGTGTCTTGGTAATCTGCATGATATCCAATAAATCCAATCCAGAATTACTTAGATGGGGTTCCGACCCAGGGTACGTAATAAAGCAATCCAATACGTACTACATTTGGTTAAAGAGGTGAACTTCAGTGAAAATGTAAATTAATTCATGAATGTATTTGTCCAAACAGTAAAAATAATGAGAGAGGATGTAATTTTAATGATTTTGATACAACATTTGGTGGACAAGAATTAAGATAATTGCTTGTGTGAAGGATTTATTATCCCATAGTACAACGATTTTACACTAATAAGGATTTGGTGGCCAAATTAAGAATGGTTCTCTGAACAACAATTACAACCTTTCCAAGTAAATACCATAATATGTATATATATATATATATATATTATATACTATATATATATAATATATATATATATATATATATAATATATATATATATATATATAATATATATATATATATATATATTTCATATTATATATATATGTGGAGGACTGGATCCACTTATGTTTTTAAATCCTCCGTTTGTTGAATTTAGGATTCGCAAAATGCGAATAGCGGTGTGTCTGGAGATTTTAACCATCTCCTCTCTCTCTCTCTCTCACTGTCATCACCCCCCCCCCACCCCCCCCTCTGTCTTCTCTCTCTCTCCTCTTTCTGCAGGCAAGTAAGGTTGAGACTTCTTCATTTTCTTCGTTACATATTACTATCATTGAAGGATGTCGGGAAACTCTTGAAGTTAGCTAAAAATATATTCTCTGAAGTATTATTACATATTGAGATATACTTTTCAGAAGAGCGTTGTTCTTATTCTAAGAGAGTCAGAGGAGAAAGAAGAAGTGAAGATTACTTTTGAATGTACATTCCAATAGGTTACAAAGCTAACATACATACTCGCGAACACCTCTTCTACGGTCATGATGATTCAGCAAACTTATTTAGCTCTCGTAGGACCCAAATCTAGGTTCCCAGAGCAAGATGATGTTTCATTCATGTGTTGGTTGTTATGCTTACCTAGCCTTCAAGCGCATCCTGTGACTATATTTTTGTGAGCTTTTTCCTGTATGATCTGTGACCTGAATCAGATTTATCCTTTAATCTGAGGAATACTTGAGATGGGTACACAGAAAAGTGTAGGCCAAATAATTAAGTGCAAGGAAGATGTAAAATCAGTTTGATAGGTATATAAGTAATAAAAAAAAATAAATAAAAAAACAAGAGTGCAGAGTTCATCCAGTTGAAATACATTTCAATTACCATTCATTCTCATTTCACTTGCTTTAGCGTCGTCTGGCTGCTGCAGACGCTTCTTCCTTTTTACAAAATCGAGGAAATGAAAAACTTCTACGTATGTGATGCACTTTTAACTCCATAACGTCCAAATTGCTATGATGAAATATAAGGCCACGAGTTATCACACTAAGATTTAAGAGATGTCCACGCGACTCGACGCTCAATTCCAGCGTTGAGTTTCCTCGAACAGAAACCAGTGGGCAAATTCCTTTCAGTCGACGACAAACTCCCCCCCAAAATGTACTGCCTTTTCTTACGTACTCTAACTTGAAACGACAGTGAGTGTAAAAGACATTTCTCACTTGACGGGAATGCCATTGTGTGAAGACCGACGGCTGTCACTAGCGCGTCTCTATTTCAACCCACATATCGAAAGCCATTTGAAGTGCGGTTGTAGTGCCCCCCCCCCCCCCCCCCCCCCCCACCCCCCCTACCCAAGTTTTTTTTTTGTTTTTTTAAGATACTATATATAGAAAGAACAAATTCCCTTCGAAAGGGAGAAATATCTCTTCTTTGCCGTGAGGTACTACATGGCTGCTGCATGTGCCGTTGGAATTTGTAAGTAATAGTGTTGAACAGTGTTAGTCCAATATCAAGCTATAAATTGGTAAGGTCTAACACAGATAACGTAAGTTTTAGTTTTCTGTAAAATATAACTGTCCGCCCTAAGACCTAAAAAACAAAAAGAAAACAAACTACAGTTGCTATAGGACTGCAAATTGGCACGTTGATCATCCACCCTCCAATCATCAAACAGACCAGATTGCAAACTTATAGCCTCAGCAGTTTTTACTTTATGTAAAGTTAAAGTTAGCCATGGGTCGTGCATCTGGCAGCGCTTTCCGGAGACTTGTAGAGTCACCCTACCATCTCTACCCCATTTGGGAAGCAAATGAAGCGCCATCGATCGTAGCTGATGGTTTTAGACGGCATTATACGTTGTACAGAAAACTCGATTGCTTGGTATTATATTTCCTAAGTTCAAAATCCGTCGTGTATCCTGAGACTCAGCCATTTAAAAAAAGCAATATATTATATAATATTAACCAATTCCAAAAATAACTGCCACGTATGTCTTTATTGTAATAAAGTTTTTATTGTTATTTTAAAAGGTAATAAGAATAACACAAAATAATTTTTAGCAAAATACCAATGGAAATCTTCCTCTAAACTATTATATTTCAAAGGAGTTGAAACGGGAAATGGTTCGCATCTAAGGACGTATTTATTTAAATATAATGTTTACCAAGAGTATAAGGTTTCGTACTGCTGGAGTTGAAACGAGAAATGGTTCGCGTAAGACTTGAGAAAAACAATATCCCGGATGACAAATGATGCTCTGAAATCTGTCTCTTGTTATAGTTAATATTAACATTTGCATAACTTCGCCAGCAGCGTGCAATAGTTAGGGTGACCTTGTTAAGAATTAAGTAATGAAGCCAGAGAGAACGAGATGTGGAACATTAAATGGTACGTGTATTGCAGTACAATTTGTCATGACATTTATTCTTGCCACGTTTTGTTCGAGAAACATGACTAGATCATTTATGACTTATATAAATGGTCCCAATGCCCTCCTCATGGTTATGGTATCGCAGGTTTGTTTACCGCCACCGGACATCATGATTTCTTCATATTTCTTGCACCCGGATCTCAAGGTTTTGTAGTGTGTTAAATATTCTATGAATTAAAGGGTAGTTGGGCTATTACAATTGGGTATGCATCTGGTAAAAAATGACCAGTATATTCTACATATATATCTCACAAAAAGGTCAGGATTAAACACAGATATCATCAGTGGCATTTTTTAAATGATAATTCAGCTTTGCATCTGTTATTCTGTCATTTGGAGTTATTTAAATAAAAAAAACCCTAACTATAGTTCACAGTTAGAAGATATCTTTGAGAAATGTTGCTGTAAAGTTTTTCTCTTTCGAAAGAAAATTCAAGAGACGCCAGGATTACAGGCAATATCATTCTAATCGTCCTCTTCAGATATGACATCAAATCCTCTTTCAGTCTATAAACCCGTTGTTCGTAGTCACCTAAACTTCTCACATTACAATCCGGAACTCAACACACTTCTTGGAAAAAATTAATATCCTTTTATGCTGCACAAAGGATTACGTCCAATTAATCCTGTAGTCCTTTTAAGTTAGGATAACTTGTCATCTAGTTAAAAGGATCTGCTATTTAGGACTAGATAGAAATATCTACTATTTAGGACTAAATAGAAATATCTGATATTTAGACTAAATAGAAATACCTGCTATTTAGGACTAGATAGAAATATCTGCTATTTAGGACTAGATAGAAATATCTGCTATTTAGAACTAGATAAAAATATCTGCTATTTAGGACTAGATAGAAATATCTGCTACTTAGGACTAGATAGAAATATCTGCTATTTCGGACTAAATAGAAATATCTGCTATCTAGGACTAGATAGAAATATCTGCTATTTAGGACTAAATAGAAATATCCGCTATTTAGGACTAAAAAAAATAATCTGCTATTTAGGACTAAATAAAAAATTATCTGCTACTTTGTACTAAATAAAATAAAATCTGTTATTCAGGACTAAATAAAAAAATCTACTTTATAGGACTAAATAAAAAAAAATCTGATACTGAGTACTAAATAAAAATAATCTGCTATTTAAGAATAAATAAAAAATCTACTATTTACGACTAAATATAAAATAATCTGCTACTCAGGACCTAATAACAATAATCTGCTATTTAGGACTAAACAAAAAATCTGTTGTATAGGACTAAATAAAAGATAAAATCTGCTATTTAGGAATTAATAAATCCCTTAAATTGCAGTCCAAAAAAAATCTGCTATTTACGACTAAATTACTAAAATTAAATCTGATATTTAGGAATGAACAAAACCCTTAGATTGCAGTCCACAACTATTCACATCCAGGAAAACATAAGGATAAGGAACGTCCTTTGCGAGGAGACAACACAGGAATGTATTTGAGGTTGGATGGAGACGAAGGCTGACATCAAAACGGACTTACAAGGCTCCGTTGATGTCCGCCAGAGTCGAGGGACCTGGCGTTCACGACAGGTTTTCGTCATGGGATGAGATCCTCGGACATTTCGGTTCTGGCAAAGATTTGTCAGGGAGTCTTAGCATTGTAGGTATATAATTTCAGCCTTATAAACAGCATCTTTGCAGATAATTTGTAAGAAGTGGTCCTTGGGACGTTTTGAATTTGGCAAAGGTTGGCTTCGAGTTCTTAGAATTGATGTAATTGTAAAACCTTGGTCTTGCCAATAGCGTCTTTGCAGATATTTCGTAAGGATGATCTATAAGAAAAGGTTTAGAACTTTTTAAATAGGTTGCTTGAAAGCGGAATTGGAAAGGAAGGATCATAAGATAATTCAGGAGGTTTGAAAGTAAGTTAAAGAAGTGATAAAGCAACGTGTATGCTTGGAGCCAGACAAGATACTGATAATCGAAGCAGTCTACGTTGTTGTAACAGATCAGGTACTTGAAATATATCTTTTGAGAGAGAGAAGAAAATCTTAGAAATTACCTGCACGCCAAATATCATTCCGAAGAAGCAAACATGACATACGAAATTGTATGCCAGAAATCCCCAGAACATATATTTACAAACAACATTCATTTCCACATCCATGATTAGGTTTTGTTGCTGAAACACTGCATATATTTTGCAATGCAACGGACAAAGCATCAGCAATCTCTTAATCAACTTGCAGATTCTAGCAGAAACTTATATTTGCGTTTTAGTGTTCATTTGAAACGAAGAGCAGGGAGAAAGGTTAATCAATTTCGACCAGACCTAATAAATGGGACCTCAAGGTTATATATATATATATATATATATATATATATATATATATATATATATATATATATATATATATATATATATATATATATATATATATATATATATATATATATATATATATATATATATATATATATATATATATATATATATATATATATATATATATATATATATGCGTATATGTTTGTGCGCTTATTTTTGTATGTTGGCATATGAGTCCATTTGTTCAGTAGTATACAGATGTTTCATATTATTGAGAAACGGAATGCAAGGTTAATTCCAACTTTTGGAAGTAGATTCCATATTTTCACTGAATGAACTAGCGCTTAATTTTCTGTGTCAGAATGCAAAAACACCAATAACACTTTTTTATCCATTTATTTACTCATATATATTTGGTATTTATCATTCATGCAAATTTAGTAGCATTAACTTAAGAAATTATGAACCCGTACCCTCGGATATTAGATTCGTCCTTAATTTTACTGGCATAAATATACAACATAAAACCAGAGTCATAGAAACGCAATTTAACAAATAATTTTCCGCCATAACCGTCGTTTTATTAAAACACTGAAGCCACTGGCACACGTGGCGAGAGAGAGAGAGAAAGAGAGAGAGAGAGAGAGAGAGAGATGCGATTCAATATTTATGGGGTTTATAATTTATAACATTTATAAAACATATCTTGAAACTCACTGCTCACCGATTCCTCCTCGTAACGCAGTATTTCAACATGCACGTCCTTGCCTTAAATAATCTTTTGGGACAGGAAATATTACACAGCTGTGAATGAAATTCCCTCTCCTTGGAGATATTTCCTTGTATCCCACCGCTCGTTACATGAAATCTTTTAATGACTAGAGAGAGAGAGAAAGAGAGAGAGAGAGATAGAGAGAGAGAGAGAGAGAGTTGAAGCAGAAGGAAGCCATAAGAGCATCACAGCTCTTCTGAACTGTAAGCCAAGTCTAGATATAATTACGAGCATTAACAGTGGGAGCATGCGAGCGTTATTATTGTGAACGTACCATAAAGCAATGCTCCTTGTTTTTTTTAATAATTTACTAAAATTTGCACTTATTAGTTTATATCATTTTTTATGTATTTAATAGTGGGAGCATGCGGGCGTTGTTATTGAGAACGTATCACAAAGCAATGTTCCTTGCGTTTTAATGATATATTTAAATTTTCACCTATAAGTTTATTATTTTCATGTATTTAACAGTAGGAGCATGCGAGCGTTATTGTTATGAATCTACAATAAAACAATGCTCCTTGTATTTTGATATTATACATAAATTTTGCCCTATTAGTTTGTTATTTTTTTTACGTATTTAATAGTGGGAACAAGCGAGCGTTATTATTTTGAATGTATCACAAAGCAATGTTCCTTGTGTTTTAATGATTTAATTAAATTTTCACCTATTAGTTTATTATATTTTCTGTGTTTCCTATTGCCTTCTGTTACTTCTTTCAAATGAGCACCATAGTATATTCTTTGGAAGCATTAATTTGAACTCAATGGACCCTGCGGTGTGCGTGAGCCATATGAGTAAGGCTCTCCTCCTGAATGATATTAAAAGTAATTAGCAAAGTATAGTAGCGTTTTATTTTTTGTCTCACTGTTAAAGCATCATACACAGTGAGAGAGTCTTCAGATTTTAACAGTTGTTTAAAAGCTTTTTTTTAAAATTGGAGTTATAAACAATGGATTCTGTTCAGTTTTTCACACACTGTTCAGTAAGTTTTTTCTCTTAGATGGATTTTGATTTTGTTTTCACTAGTTCTTGCTTCTGCATCTTCGTAACTGTTCCATGTATACTTAGGATTGATCCACAACTAACGTGAAACGCCATCAACGCCCAGCAAATTGCCGTAGACACATCACACAAAACTTGAATACAAGTCAGTGGCATATTGCCATTTATATTAGTGCTTCACACGATTATAATTATCCAGCATTTCCTAAAGATTCATTCTCCACGCGTCGTTCGTTCATTTGTTTTCAACTTGTCTGTAATGTGTCAGCGATAAATTACTGAAATTATTTTGACAAGTTTTTTTTTTTTGACAGGTTCCATCTGGAGTGTGCTTGCACCCTTATGTTTGCTTGGCCGAAAATGGTTAAAACGTTGAAGTATGGATAACAAAGTTACTCACTTGATTCTTAAATTCATTAAGGCGAAAATGGAACGCAGGAGGCACCACTTAATTGCCGACCTTATATCGTCTGAGATTAATGATCCAGTTGATGCTAGGCTTCTTTATTACGTCCGAGGCCTCAATAAAATGGGGGGGGGGGGGGGGAAGGGGGAAATGTACAAGATCATTATTTCACCCTTTTAAATATTTCCAGGTTTTGGTCGTTTATTATTTACCTTTATTATCCGATTCAAAGTTTTTAATTTTTTTATTTTTAGTTCGGTTTTATATAGCCACGTCTACTGTGTCACCAGCCACCTGATTGATTTGACATCATGGGTAGTATTGTCCAAAGTTTATTTTTGTTTATTCTTTTATTATCTTTAGTTTTCAACATATTCGTAGCTCTGTCCCATAGCTCCTTGTCCACTGTGTCACCCTCCACCTGATTGGTTTAGACATCATGGCTAGTATTGTCTTCATAACACCAAGTTGTCGAAGATTTTTCATGAAAATATTCGCAGTAAATAACCCACAGTGATCTGCTTAACCTAGCTCCCTTGGAATGGATAGGAAACGGGCCAAAATCGGCATGTTTTTAGCCCTTGTAGCTGGTAAAGGCAAATACGGCTCTTGTTTGTTATTTGTCCATTTTGACTTCATTAACATAAATTTCTCTGACTCATTTCCCAGCATGCATGCTTAGTGAAAATAAATTTCAATATGGCTTATGAATATTTTGGAAATATAAGATGTTTTACATTTAAAATGAAGTTCATTATGGCGTAGGCATTATTTTGTATACACAAAAATTTTAGGTTGAATCATTGCTGCATTTTTACTAATATTTATTTCTTAGCCATTTTTACTTCTCTACTTTTTTAATGTTTTTTTTTCTATTTAGTTCTATTTAATTTTATATAATCTTATTAATTTCTATTAATTTTCCTATAGTTTTATTTATCTTTATATAATCTGATTCATTTTTCTCTCTTTTTAATCATCTTAAAGTAGAATTCCGTCAAATAATTTCATTCGTGCAACCATATTCCTAAAATAAATTGATATTTCAAAGTTCCCTTTAGGACGAATGAAGGCTTGTGATGGAATTCTGCTTTAGCCTTTTAAGACAAGGATTAGGATGTCTCAAAGACTTGTTAGGTCAGCCGAGGAGACATCGTGTGCTCACTTACCTGTAGGAGCAGGTTTTACTGCGCATTCAGTGTCCTTATGATTTTGTCTAGCTGTCTTTTAAAATCTTCTACACTGTTGCTGTTTATAAATGGTGGTGGCAGTTTATTCCACTTGTCACATATCTTGTATGTAAAGAAGTTCCCACAATGGGATGTGTTGTATCTCTTCAGTTCTAGTTTCCATCCATTATTTCTTGCCTGGTTTTCGTTTAATGTTGAAAGGTGTAGACAATATTGTGGGTGATGAAAAGGAGAAAGATGTATACAGACGAGAGAGAGAGAGAGAGAGAGAGAGAGAGAGAGAGAGATGCCTTGAAAGCTTCCGGTCTTAGAACACTAGGCTAAACATTATGATATTGCACCATTCCTTGGTTTCGTAATTGTAATCTTTACAAATCCAGGAATAAAAAGGAAAACCGTAAAACCTGTATTTAATAAACCACACGAGATTTACAACAACTCGAATCGAGTTATACGAAATAAAAACCCTGCGTAGAATTAAACGAATTCTGTGCCATTCTCGACACAAAGTGTCTGCCGACTAAAATTTACGGCACCCCGTGTGACGCTGCTCAGAAGATCGAGGTCTCGCGCGAAGAAACAAAAGCCCAAGGCCCGAATACGGCCATAAAAGAAACACTACTATATCAAGCTCGATGCTGCTGTATACGAGTCCTGGCACCAGACCAGCAGAGATTTTTCCATCTGCCGCTCTCCGGCCTCATTTGTCTACAGTGCGTCGGGGGAAAGGGAAGGAAGGGAAGGCGCTTGTTTTTGCTCGTAGAACATTGTATGAGAAAGATCCCCGGCGCACTTTAGGCATATTTATTCGTATAAATCGGCTCACATGACGCGGAGAAAGCGGCATCGTCTTATCCGATAGTTTTCGTTTCGCGTGGAAGCGTTTTGGGGGAAAGTTAAAGAGAAAATTTTATTTTGTGAACTAGAATGTTACATGTTTTTACGATGTAAATACTGAGGTATGATTTCTGTTTCAGAATTCTAAGTGTTTCTCATTTAGAATCGACTCATGGCAGAATATGGGACACTGTTACACATAACAATGCCACCTTTTCATACAACGGTCGTATTGCTTTGAGTAATACCTCCGCTTAAACATACGAGGAATACGTATTTTCATTTCGCGGATAATCCGCCATTTCTGTTGTCACAGAATAAATGAAAAGAATCATTGCGCCTCAGGAAACAAGTCTGAAGGAAAACTTCATAAACAATGGCTGGTCGGGGTTTTCAGAAATGTATGTCAGTCGCATTTATGCAAGAACATTCACAATTTTCTCTTAAATTCTTCTGTTAAATAAATGTTCTTTAAATTTTCGAGTTCGTGAATTATTTTATTTATTTCTTTTATTATTCCATAATCGCATGACGTCAAATATCGAATACAAAAAATTTAATTTGACAATAGAGTCTTTGTTGCGATTCTTCTTATCCCTTGATGTTATATTTATTATTTCATAATTGCATGACATCAAATATCGAATTAAAAAAATTTAGTTAGACAATAGAATCTTTGATGCAATTCTTCCTCTCTCTTGATGTTATCTTGGAGAAGGTAAAAGGATAAAAATATAAATTAACATCAAAGATAGGAGAAAGTGAAGAAATATCTAGAATTATCTACCAATAAAAGCAAAACCAGTTGCGATACCCTGTCCACTCAGACATCTTGCATTCTGCACCCAATGTCTTCTGTTTCCTCTTGTAGTACAATTCAACAACAGATGACTATTCGCCGCCTTTCTAGCTAACTGCCTCATTTAAATCAACTATTCTTCAGGTTCCCAGTCCATGTCTCGACTGTAAGAACATAAACAATTATTTGCGTCTTCTTTCTTATACTTTGCAGGTTTTGTGTGGTGAGGAACGAAAGACGGTAGCTAATATCTCCAGTACAAAGTAAATGAATATAAACACTTGGGATCTGTCAGAGAGAGAGAGAGAGAGAGAGAGAGAGAGAGAGAAAGAGAGAGAGAGAGAGAGAGAGAGAGAGAGAGAGAGAGATAGAGAGGCATCTTGACTTCTGATGCCCTATTTTTGTTTTCTTTTCTCAAGCATCTAAAGGTCATCATATACTTTCAGAGATATTTTCCAACGCTTTATATAAGGTTTCGACGGGAAATTATTTGTTTGCCTTGAGGGTCATTCAGGGTAAAAGGTGAAGAAATATTCATTCTTAGCTTTGCATTATTCAAGAGGAAATATGAACACTGCGACGAAAGTATCTCTTCCATCAAGTACA
>NC_061110.1:1636380-1638880 GCF_015104395.2 Macrobrachium nipponense | reverse complement strand
AGATCAAACATCCATCATATTCCTTTAATATCTTTTTTCGTCAACGATGAATAACTCAAAAGTAATCGAAGCTGAAATATTCGATGATACGATTTTGATATGATTCTTTTTTTCATCTCTCTCTCTCTCTCTCTCTCTCTCTCTCTCTCTCTCTCTCTCTCTCTCTCTCTCTTGTTTTATTGGATCCTTTTTTTTTAATTAAGAGAGGGACCGGAGCTGCACTGTTTATGATTAATTGCAACCATTTATCTTGTTTACCCTTTGACTTATTCAGTTGCTCTTATTAAACGACAAGCAGATTTAATTCTTCGTTCTGTTTACTAGACTTTCGTCTTTGTTCATTTATTCAAGAATATCATCATAATCTCTTTTTCTGTTTATTGGCTCTCAACTTTCCTCATCTTTGAGTGTCAAAGATGCATCTGTTTTCATCCGCTATATTGATAAAAATAGTAAATAGTAAATGCTATATTTATTTAAATTTTATACTGTATATTAACATAACATTAATTTTTTTTAAATCATAAATTGTAAATGTTATATTTATTTCATTTTCATACTGTATATTTAGAAATCATTAATTAAAAAAAACATAATTGTAAATGTTATATTATTTCAATTTTATACTTTATAATGACTTTATCGTGAATCTTAAAAAATCTAAATTGTAATTATATATTATTTCGTTAAAATATACTGTATATTGAGAAAATTATTAATTTAAAAAAATCATAAATTGTAAATGTTATATTTACCTTAAATTTTATACTGTATAGTGACATATCATTATTCTATAAAAATCATGAATTGTAAAATGTTATATTTGTTTAAAGATACTGTCAAGTTGACATAACTTAATTTTTAATTTTTTAAAAAAATCATAAAATTGTAAATGGTATATTTATTTATGTTTATACTGTATATGAGAAATCAATAAAAAAAACACATAAATTGTAAAGTGTTATATTTATTTTCAATGTTATACTGTATACTGACATAAAACATTAATCTTAAAAACTCATAAATCGTAAATGTTATATTTGTTTAAATTATATGCTGTGTATTGACGGTAAATTCATTATGAACATTTCACTATTACCATATACATTGGTTGTAAAGTTATATTAATGTCAATTTTAAACAATAATATAACTTTATGAATGTTATATACCCATAAATTATAATTTCATAAAACAACGAATAAAACATTTACATTACAGCGATATAAATCATAAATTTATATTAATATAGATTGTAAATGTGGAATCTTCTTCTCATAGCTCTCACTTTTAGGATCCCGCAATTTTTTTTCAAATGTTAACATTTACCAAAATGGTAGCTGGTAAGATTCATGAAATGTAAATTGAACCTGAATATAAAAAAAAAAAATAAAATGAAAAATGGTCAATTTTTCTATTGTCGATTCTGTTTTGACATCCATATCTATGGGAATTCATATTTTCTGTAGTGATATTGTCAATCATTTTTACGATTATTTTTTGGGGTGGTCGACGTTTTCGACTATTTTTGGTTTAGGTCACGCCGTTTTTCATTTATTCGTTTTTGGATCCTGTTTTTCAAGTATTTTAGATACAGGTAAAATCATTAATTTTTCTATTTTTAATTTATTTATTTTAAAAATCTTCGTCCACTTGCTTGCGATATACAATTGTTTTATCATTTCCATAAAAATGCATTTGGAAACCTGTCAATGTAACCACTTTTTATTGTTCCATTTTTTCATACATTTTATATTTTTGTGTTTTATTCTGAAGCTTTTCATTTGTGCCAAAAATATAAAGGCTTGAAAAGAACGTATTTTAAGTTTAACGTTCCATGGATGATCTGTGTTACTGTGCTGAGCTAAATGGGCTTGCATATGTTTTCTAAAACTGTATTGTTAAATTGTTAAATATTAGTTGTGTGTGTTATATGCCCATAAAGAAATAGTGCCAGTTTAGGTATCAAGTTTGTTTACGTAGAAAAAACAAAAGAGATTTTTGTCCATCAGATTATTTGATATGCTCTCTCTCTCTCTCTCTCTCTCTCTCTCTCTCTCTCTCTCCTCTCTCTCTCTCTCTCGCTCTCGCTTTTCGAGCTGGGTATAAGGAAGCCTGTTCATATGTCCATGAAAACATAAAGAATATATGTCAATTCAGGCCCGTTTCATATTCCAGTGCTCAATTTTGAGGAAGCTTTGATTAATGGAGAGTGATTCCACTTACTCTCTCTATCTCTCTTCTCTCCTCTCTCTCGAAATCCTCTCTCTATACTATATCTCTTCTTAACTGGGTGTATCAAGAATTTCGTGTTATATCTCACTAAACAAAAGGCGACATTCGTGTTCTTTAGCAACTCGATTTCGACATCTCTCTATATTCTTGATATCTGTCTGTCTGTCTGTCTGTCTGTGTCTATTGTCTCTCCGCTCGCATTCTCTCTCTCTATATTTCTCTTTGTCGCGGCTGTCTGTCTGTCTGGCTGTATGTCTGTCTGTGTC
>NC_061110.1:1633796-1635880 GCF_015104395.2 Macrobrachium nipponense | reverse complement strand
GACACAGACAGACAGACAGACAGACAGACAGACAGCCAGACGACAAAGAGAGAGAGAGAGAGACTGAGAGACGGAGAGACAGAGACAGAGACAGACAGACAGACAGACAGAGAGAAAGAGAGAGAGAGAGGGCGAAATCGAGTTGCTAAAGACACAGAATGTCGCCTTTGTTTGTGAGATATAAACAAATTCTTGATACCCCAAGTTAAAAGAGAGATATATAGATAGACAGAGAGAGAGAGAGAGAGAGAGAGAGAGAGTAGTGGAATCACTCTCCAGTATCAAAGCTTCTCAAAATTGCACTGGAATATGAAACGGCCTGATTGACAAATATTCTTTATTTTCATGACATATGAACAGGCTTCTTATACCCAGCTCAAAAGCGAGAGAGAGAGAGAGAGAGAGAGAGAGAGAGAGAGAGAGAGAGAGAGAGAGAGAGAGAGAGAGAGCATATCAAATAATCTGATGGACAAAAATCTCTTTTGTTTTTTCTACGTAAACAAACTTGATACCTAAACTGGCACTATTTCTTTATGGGCATATAACACACACAACTAATATTTAACAATTTAACAATACAGTTTTAGAAAACATATGCAAGCCCATTTAGCTCAGCACAGTAACACAGATCATCCATGGAACGTTAAACTTAAAATTACGTTTCTTTTCAAGCCTTTATATTTTTTTGGCACAAATGAAAAGCTTCAGAATAAAACACAAAAATATAAAATGTATGAAAAAATGGAACAATAAAAAGTGGTTACATTGACAGGTTTCCAAATGCATTTTTATGGAAATGAATAAAACAATTGTATATCGCAAACAAGTGACGAAGATTTTGAAAATAAATAAATAAAAATAGAAAAATTAATGCTGTTACCTGTATCTAAAATACTTGAAAAACAGGATCCAAAAACGAATAAATGATAAACGGCGTGACCTAAACCGAAAATAGTCGAAAACGTCGACCACCCCAAAAAATAATCGTAAAATGATTGACAATATACATACAGAAAATAGAATTCACATAGATATAATGGAGTCAAAACAGAATCGACAATAGAAAAATTGACCATTTTTCATTTTTTTTTTTATATTCAGGTTCAATTTACTTTTCATGAATCTTTACCAAGCTACCATTTTGGTAAATGTTAACAAATTTGAAAAAAAAAAAAATTGCGGGATCCTAAAAGTGAGAGCTATGAGAAGAAGATTCCACATTTACAATCTATATTAATATAAATTTATGATTTATATCGCTGTAATTGTAAGTAAATGTTTTATTCGTTGTTTTATGAAATTAATTTAATGTATGGGTATATAACATTCATAAAGTTATATTATTGTTTAAAATTGACATCAATATAACTTTACAATGTATGGTAATATGAAATGCATAATGTTATGTCAATACACAGCATATAATTTAAACAAATATAACATTTACGATTTATGAGTTTTTAAGATTAATGTTATGTCAGTATACAGTATAACATTGAAATAAATATAACATTTACAATTTATGTTTTTTTTATTGATTTCTCAATATACAGTATAAAACATAAATAAATATACCATTTACAATTTAGGATTTTTAAAAAATTAATGTTATGTCAACTTACAGTATCTTTAAACAAATATAACATTTACAATTCATGATTTTTATAGAATAATGATATGTCACTATACAGTATAAAATTTAAGTAAATATAACATTTACAATTTATGATTTTTTTAAATTAATAATTTCTCAATATACAGTATATTTTAACGAATATATAATTTACAATTTAGGATTTTTTAAGATTAACGATTAAAGTCATTATAAAGTATAAAATTGAAATAAATATAACATTTACAATTTATGTTTTTTTTAATTAATGATTTCTAAATATACAGTATAAAAATGAAATAAATATAACATTTACAATTTATGATTTAAAAAAAATTAATGTTATGTTAATATACAGTATAAAATTTAAATAAATATAGCATTTACTATTTACTATTTTTATCAATATAGCGGATGAAAACAGATGCATCTTTGACACTCAAAGATGAGGAAAGTTGAGAGCCAATAAACA
>NC_061110.1:1606296-1623796 GCF_015104395.2 Macrobrachium nipponense | reverse complement strand
ACATATCTTGAAACTCACGTGCTCACCGATTCCTCCTCGTAACGCAGTTTTTCCACATGGACGTCCTTGCCTTGAATTATCTTTTGGGACAGGAAATATTACAGCTGTGATCGAAATGACCTCTCTTTGGAGCTACCTCCTTGTATCCCACCGTTCGTTACATGAAATCTTTTAATGACTAGAGAGAGAGAGAGAGAGAGAGAGAGAGAGAGAGAGAGAGAGAGAGAGAGACGAACCTTAGTTTTCATGTACTTGACGGAAGAAATTTTTTTTTACTTTTATACTTTCGTCGCAGTGTTCATATTTTCCCTCTTGAATAATGCAAAGCTAAGAATGAATATTTCTTCACCTTTTACCCTGAATGACCCTCAAGGCAAACAAATAATTTCCCGTCGAAACTTTATATAAAGCGTTGGAAAATATTTCTGAAACTATATGATGACCTTTAGATGCTTGAGGAAAGAAAACAAAAATCAACATTCAAGATGTCTCTCTCTCTCTCTCTCTCTCTCTCTCAGACAGATCCCAAGTGTTCATATTCATTTGCTTTGTGCTGGAGATATTAGCTACCGTCTTTTGTTACTCACCACACAAAACCTGACAAAGTATAAGAAAGAAGACGCAAATAATTGTTTTAGTTCTTGCAGTCGAGAAACTGGGAACTGGGGGAACCGGAAGAATAGTTGATTTAAATGAGGCAGTTAGCTAGAAAGGCGGCGAATAGTCATCTGTTGCTGAATTGTACTACAAGAGGAAACAGAAGACATTGGGTGCAGAATGCAATATGTCTGAGTGGACAGGGTATCGCAACTGGTTTTGCTTTTATTGGTAGATAATTCTAGATATTTCTTAACTTTCTCCTATCTTTTCATGTAATTTATATTTTTTAGCCTTTTACTTCTCCAAGATAACATCAAAGGAGAGGAAGAATTGCATCAAAGATTTTATTGTCTAATTGAATTTTTTTAATTCGATATTTGATGTCATGGCGATTATGAAATAATAGATATAATATCAATGGAGAAGAGACTGCAACAAAGACTCTATTGCCAAAATACATTTTTTGTATTAGATATATGACGTCATGCGATTATGGAATAATAAAAAAATAAATAAAATAATTCACGAACTCGAAAATTTAAAGAACATTTATTCAACAGAAGAATTTAAGGGAAAAATTGTAAATGTTCTTGCATAAATGCGACTGACATACATTTCTGAAAACCCCGACCAGCCATTGTTTATGAAGTTTTCCTTCAGACTTGTTTCCTGAGGCGCAATGACTTTTCATTTATTCGGTGACAACAGAAATTACGGATTATTCGCGAAATGAAAATACGTATTCCTCGTATGTTTAAGCGGAGGTATTACTCAAAGCAATACGACCGTTGTATGAAAAGGTGGCATTGTTATGTGTAACAGTGTCCCATATTCTGCCATGAGTTGATTCTAAATGAGAAACACTTAGAATTCTGAAATAGAAATCATACCTCATTATTTACATCGTAAAAACATGTAACATTCTAGTTCATAAAATAAATTTTTCCCTTTAACTTTCCCCCAAAACGCTTCCACGCGAAACGAAAACTATCGGATAAGACGACGCTGCTTTCTCCGCGTCATGTGAGCGATGTATACGAATAAATATGCCTAAAGTGCGCCGGGGATCTTTACCATACAATGTTCTACGAGCAAAAACAAGCGCCTTCCCTTCCTTCCCTTTCCCTCGACACACTGTAGACAAATGAGGCCGGAGAGCGGCAGACGGAAAAATCTCTGCTGGTCTGGTGCCAGGACTCGTATACAGCAGCATCGAGCTTGATATAGTAGTGTTTCTTTTATGGCCGTATTCGGTCCTCGGGCTTTTGTTTCTTCGCGCGAGACCTCGATCGTCTGAGCAGCGTCACGCGGTGCCGTAAATTTTAGTCAGCAGAACACTTTGTGTCGAGAATGGCACAGAATTCGTTTAATTCTATGCAGGGTTTTTATTTTGTATTTCTCGATTCGCGTTGCTGTAAATCTCGTGTGGTTTATTAAATACAGATTTTATGGTTTTCCTTTTTATTCCTGGATTTGTAAAGATTACAATTACGAAACCAAGGAATGCTGCAATATCATAATGTTTAGCCGAGTGTTCTAAGACCGGAAGCTTTCAAGGCATCTCTCTCTCTCTCTCTCTCTCCTCTCTCTCTCTCTCTCTCTCTCTCTCTCTCTCTCGTTGTATACATCTTTTTCCTTTTCATCACCCACAATATTGTCCAAACCTTTCAACATTAAACTAAAACCAGACAAGAAATAATAGATGGAAACTAGAACTGAAGAGATACAACACATCCCATTGTGGGAACTTCTTTACATACAAGATATGTGAAACGTGGAATAAACTGCCACCACCATTTATAAACAGCAACAGTGTAGAAGATTTTAAAAGACAGCTAGACAAAATCATAAGGACACTGAATGCGCAGTAAAACCTGCTCCTACAGGTAAGTGAGCACACGATGTCTCCTCGGCTGGCCTAACAAGTCTTTGAGACATCCTAATCCTTGTCTTAAAAGGATAAAGCAGAATTCCATCACAGGCCTTCATTCGTGTAACTAGGGTCCTAAAGGGAACTTTGAAATATCAATTTATTTTAGGAATATGGTTGCACGAATGAAATTATTTGACGGAATTCTGCTTTAAGATGATTAAAAAGAGAGAAAAATTAATCAGATTATATAAAGATAAATAGAACTATAGGAAAATTAATAGAGAAATAATAAAATGATATAAAATTAAATAGAATTAAATAGAAACACAAAAAAAACGGCTAAGAAATAAATATTAGCAAAAATGCAGCAATGATTCAACCTAAAATTTTTGTGTATACAAAATAATGCCTACGCCATATTGAACTTCATTTTAAATGTAAAACATCTTATGTTTCCAAAATATTCATAAGCCATATTGAAATTTATTTTCACTAAGCATGCGTGCTAGGAAATGAGTCAAGAGAAATTTATGTTAATGAAGTCAAAATTGACAAATAACAAACAAGGGCCGAATTTGCCTTTACCAGCTACAAGGGCTAAAAACATGTGGATATTGCCCAGTTCCTATCCATTCCAAGGGAGCTAAGTTAAGCAGATTACTGTGGGTTATTTACTGAGAATATTTTCATGAAAAATCTTCGATAACTTGGTGTTATGGAGACAATACTAGCCATGATGTCTAAAACCAATCAGGATGGATGGTGACACAGTGGACAAGGGGCTATGGGACAGAGCTACGAATATGTTGAAAACTAAAGATAATAAAAGAATAAACAAAAATAAACTTTGGACAATACTAGCCATGATGTCACACCAATCAGGTGGCTAGTGACACAGTGGAAGCGGCTATATAGAACAGAACTAAAAATAAAAATAAAGTAAAAACTTTGAATCTGATAAAAAAGTGGTAATAATAAACGACCAAACCTGGAAATATTTAAAAGGGTGAAATAAGGATCTTGTACATTTCTCCCCCCCCCCCTTTTATTGAGGCCTCAGACGTAATAAAGAAGTCTAGCATCAACTGGATCATTAATCTCAGACAATATAAGGTCGGCAATTAAGTGGGGCCTCCTGCGTTCCATTTTCGCCTTAATGAATTTAGGAATCAAGTGAGTAGAACGCGCGCCATTGGGAGGTGTCCGTCTGGTTTAATTACGTATGCATACCTTAACGAAAATATAGTATGTACATACATATATATATATATATATATATATATATATATATATATATATATATATATATATATATATATATATATATATATATATATGACTGGTAAAAGTGTTCTGTAACAACAGAATTCCATCTAATAAAAGGAGCCCATAAAACAAAAACACCAAAATGTAGAGAGAAAAGTCTACTATATTTCAGAGACTGCTGTCTCTCTCTTCAGGTATATGAATGAGAAAAGTTTACAGAAAAGGTGGTATTTATAACCAAGAGATTCGTCCACAAGTAAGGCCAATTTAGGTCACCCCCGCTGATAATCTTCCTTTAATCTTCTTAAGCGTTGGTTGAATGAACACTGCGTCGACGATGTCCGATGTCCAATTCCCTTTTGAGATGTTCATTACCTGCTTCTCTTTTATTAAGGCTGATTCCATCATTTGACTCTTGTACCGGGCAGTTGCTGCTATAAATTACACGTGACATATTCCAGTTTATTCTATGGTTTATGTTCATTTATATGGTTGAAAATAGCCGAGTTCTGTTGTCCATACCAACCTGACCGTTTGTGTTGTATTAATCTCTGGGGAAGTGATTTACCTGTAAATCCGATGTAAGATTGGTCACAGTCCTGGCATGGGATCTCATATACCCCAGAGTCTTTGGGCGATGTCTTTTGTTGGACGTTAATCAGGGATTAACGTCCAACGAAAAAAAAAAAAAAAAAAAAAAAAAAAAAGACATCGCCCAAAGACTCTGGGTATATGAGATCCCATGCCAGGACTGTGACCAATCTTACATCGGATTTACAGGTAAATCACTTCCCCAGAGATTAATACAACACAAACGGTCAGGTTGGTATGGACAACAGAACTCGGCTATTTTCAACCATATAAATGAACATAACCATAGAATAAACTTGATATGTCACGTGTAATTTATAGCAGCAAAACTGCCGGTACAAGAGTCAAATGATGGAATCGGCCTTATAAAAGAGAAGCAGGTAATGAACATCTCAAAAGGGAATTGGACATCGGACATCGTCGACGCATGTTTCATTCAACCAACGCTTAAGAAGATTAAAGGAAGATTATCAGCGGAGGTGACCTAAATTGGCTTACTTGTGGACGAATCTCTTGGTATAAATACCACCTTTTCTGTAAACTTTTCTCATTCATATACCTGAAGAGAGAGACAGCAGTCTCTGAAATATAGTACTTTTCTCTCTACTTTTGGTGTGTTTTTATGGGCTCCTTTTATTAGATATAATAATTTATTAAAAATATAAAATATATATATATTATATATATACATATATATATATATATATATATATATATATATATATATACAATATATATAATATATATATTATATATATATATATTTTTTTTATATATATATATATATATATACTAATAGATATATATGAATAATTATCACATCACCGTGATTCATATAAATCATTCGAGCTACAAATGTCCTTTAATATCTAATTCGCTCTACCTCGAAATTTGATATATTTTCATATATGTACCGAAGACGAATTTTTAGTTAATAATAATTTCGTCCCCTCATGGGATCGAATCACCGTCCAACGGACAGGGACGAAATCAGGACGACATCGACGTTAACCGAATCAATAACGTCAGTGTCGCGCCTGATAATGATAATATATATTATATATATATTATTATATATATAAAATATATATAATATATATATATATATATATATATATATATATATGTATATAATATATATAAATTAATTAATATAATATAATAATATATATATATATCTTAATTATAAAAAATATATAGATATATATATATATATTCTATATATATATATTATATATATATATATATACTATATATATATATATATATATATCGTATATAACATATGCATTTGCCAGTAAAGATTAGAGACTAAACTTCAGTATGTTTGTAGATAAACAGAAAATCCCTTCTCTCTCTCTCTCTCTCTCTCTCTCTCTCTCTCTCTCTCTCTCTCTCTCGTTCTTATACGCAACATCTCCGTGATTCGTTCATCTCTCTTTGATTTCCTCGCTTCGAATTAAATGCTTTTCTCGTTATGCTTTTATTGCAATAATTACAGAGTTGAATCTCTATTTTTGTTTTATAATTCTCTAATCAGATTGCTGTCCTTACATCGTTTAGCGTTATATTATCTTTGCTTCTTTATTCATATTACCCTTTCAATGGGAAATAATCACTCATTATTGTTACATACATTAATTCTTGCCTTCGCAGTTTAAAATTGATAAGATTCTAAAAACTAAAAAAAAAAAAAAATAAATAAATAAAACGAAAAAGTGTGAATCCCACATCGCATAACTAGTAAACAAACACGCCAGTAATGATTATTTAAATTTGCCTCATTGTCCACGGCAATTAGTAGGCATCACCAGACCAGAGAATGCTTCGAAACAGGGCGTGTTGACTTTTCATTATGACTGCAATTAAAATTAGAACGTATTCTGGAAATTAGAAATTCTAGCTTGTTGAGATATGCGTTGATAAAATTTCATGAAATTTAGTGTTGGCAAGTATTTGACGACGTCGTTCTGTTCTGTCATGGTTAGCGCCCTCTGTATAATATGAAATCTTCATTCTTAGACAAATTTCTTTTATAACGATATAAAGTAAGTTAAGAGTTACTTTTAGGGTTGATGTTCGTCCGAAAGCACTGGCAATCACATTTCGCACTGTCCGCTGTTCTGCTATTTGACAGTACCTTCAATATTTGACAATTGACCTGAAATTCAATGAGAAATTTACCGGCAAGGGACCTAATATTAGAGTTGTATTAATAATATTTCTATTTAGACTAAAAAAATCACATATTCAATCTGAGTTTTTTATCTATTTTTTTTATTTATTTATTTACACACACACACATACATATATATATATATATATATATATATATATATATATATATATATATATATATATATATATATATATATATATATATATATATATATATATATATATATATATATATATATATATTATATATATATATATATATATATATATATATATATATATATATATATATATATATATATATATATAGATATATATATATATATATCTATCTATCATTTATCATATTTGATTCATATATCATAACTAGAATAATAGTATGTCATAGATTCTATATATATATAGATATATATATAAATAATAATATATATTACATTATATATATATATATATATATATCTATATATATCTATACTATATATATATATATATAAATTTATATATATATATCTATATATAGTATCTAATAGATATATTTATATATTATATATATATCTCTATATATATCTATATATATCTATATATATCTATATATGATATATATATATATATATATCATCTATATATATATATATATATATATATAAATATATATATATATATATATATATCTATATATATATATATATATATATAGATATATATATATATATATAGACAACTATGAGAGACGACAAAAAACGAATACGCGCCAAACTATAAATAAAATCAATAAAACTAAAAAAAAGAATAGATATAGTAGATATAATATAATATATATTTATATTATATATATATATATATATATACTTCTAATTTTTTTTTTTTTTTCTTTCTTTTTTTTTTTTTGCATTTTCTTTTTTCTTTTGCCGACTCGCAACTTTGTTATCCATACTTCAACGTCTTAATAATTTTCGGCCAAGCAAACATAAGGGTGCAACCACACTCCAGATGGAACCTGTCAAAAAAAAAACTTGTCAAAATAATTTCAGTAATTTATCGCTGACACATTACAAACAAGTTGGAAAACGAATGAACGAGCGACGCGTGGAGATGAATCTTTAGGAAATGCCGGATAATTATAATCGTGTGAAGCACTGATATAAATAGCAATATTCCACTGACTTGTATTCAGCTTGTGTGTGATATGTCTACGGCAATTTGCTGAGCGTTGATGACGTTTCACGGTAGTTGTGGATCAATCCTAAGTATACAAGGAACAGTTACGAAGATGCAGAAGCAAGAACTAGTGAAAACAAAATCAAAATCCATCTAAGAAAAAAAAACTCACTGAACAGTGTGTGAATAATTGACGACAATCAATTATTTATAAATAGAATTTTTAAAATATCTTTTAAATAACTTAAAATCTGAAGACTCGCGCTCTGTGTATGATGGTTTAACAGTGAGACGAAAAATAAAACGCTACTATACTTTGCTAATTACTTTTAATATCATTCAGGAGGTGAACCTTACTCTTATGGCTCACGCACACCACAGGGTCCATTGAGTTCAAATTAATGCTTCCAAAGAATATTATGGTGCTCATTTGAAAGAAGTAACAGAAGGCAATAGGAAACACAGAAAATATAATAAACTAATAGGTGAAAATTTAATCAAATCATTAAAACATAAGAAACATTGCTTTGTGATACATTCAAAATAATAACGCTCGCATGCTCCCACTATTAAATAGGTAAAAAAAAATAATAAACTAATAGGTTAAAATTTAAGTAAAATATCAAAATACAAGGAGCATTGTTTTATAGTAGATTCATAATAATAACGCTCACATGCTCCCACTGTTAAATACATGAAAATCATAAATTTATAGGTGAAAATTTAAGTAAATCATTAAAACGCAAGTAACATTGCTTTGTGATACGTTCTCAACAACAACGCTCGCATGCTCCCACTATTAAATAGATAAAAAATAATTTAAACTAATAAGTGAAAATTTGAGTAAATTATGAAAAAAAAACAAGGAACATTCTTTTATGGTAAGTTCACAATAATAACGCTCGCATGCTCCCACTGTTAATACTCGTAATTATATCTAGACTTGGCTTACAGTTCAGAAGAGCTGTGATGCTCTTATGGCTTCCTTCCACTTCAACTCTCTCTCTCTCTCTCTCTCTCTCTCTCTCTCTCTCTCGCTATGTGTGCCAGTGGCTTCAGTGTTTTAATAAAACGACGGTTATGGCGGAAAGTTATTTGTTAAATTGCGTTTCTATGACTCTGGTTCTATGTTGTATATTTATGTCAGTAAAATTAAGGACGAATCTAATATCCGAGGCTATGGGTTCATAATTTCCTAAGTTAATGCTACTAAATTTGCATGAATGATAAATACCCAAGATGTAGCACTGCCAAATATATATGAGTAAATAAATGGATAAAAAAAGTGTAATTGGTGTTTTCGCATTCTGATACAGATAATTGAGCGCAAGTTCATTCAGTGAAAATATGGAATATACCTCCAAAAGTTGGAATTAACCTTGCATTCCGTTTCTCAATAATATGAAACATCTGTAAAATACTGAACAAATGGACTCATATGCCAACATACAAAAAATAAGCGCACAAACATATACGCAAATTATATTATTATATATATATTTATTATATTATATATAATATATAATATATTTATATATATATTATATATATAAATAATATATAATATATATATATATATATATATATATATATATATATATCAATATATATATATATATATATATATATATAAATGAACACTAAAACACATATATAAGTTTCTCCTACAAAAATTGCAAGTTGATTAAGAGATTGCTGATGCTCCCGTTGCATTGCAAATATTTGCAGCGTTTCAGCAACAAAACCTAATCATGGATGTGGAAATGAATTGTTTGTAAATATATGTTCTGGTATTCTGGCATACAATTTCGTACGCCATGTTTGCTTCTTCGGAATGATATTTGGCGTGCAGGTAATTTCTAAGATTTTCTTCTCTCTCTGAGAAGATATATTTCAAGTACCTGATCTGTTACAACAACGTAGACTGCTTCTATTATCAGTATCTTGTCTGGCTCCAAGCATACACGTTGCTATATCACTTCTTTAACTTACTTTCAAACCTCCTGAATTATCTTATGAACCTTCCTTTCCAATCTCGCTTTCAAGCAACCTATTTAAAAAGTTCTAACCCTTTTCTTAGTAGATTCAGTCTTACGAAATATCTGCAAAGACGCTATTTGCAAGACCAAGGTTTTACAATTACATCAATTCTAAGAACGCGAAGCAAACCTTTGCCAAATTCAAAACGTCCCAAGGACCACGTCTTACAAATTATCTGCAAAGATGCTGTTTATAAGGCTGAAATTATATACCTTCAATGCTAAGACTCCCAGACAAATCTTTGCCAGAACTGAAATGTCCGAGGATCTCATCCCATGACGAACACCTGTCGTGAACGCCAGGTCCCTCGACTCTGGCGGACATCAACGGAGCCTTGTAAGTCCGTTTTGATGTCAGCCTCCGTCTCCATCCAACCTCAAATACATTCCTGTGTTGTCTCCTCGCAAAGGACGTTCCTTATCCTTATGTTTTCCTGGATGTGAATAGTTGTGGACTGTAATCTAAGGGTTTTATTCATTCCTAAATATCAGATTTAATTTTTGTAATTTAGTCGTAAATAGCAGATTTTTTTGGACTGCAATTTAAGGGATTTATTAATTCCTAAATAGCAGATTTTATCTTTTATTTAGTCCTATACAACAGATTTTTTGTTTAGTCCTAAATAGCAGATTATTGTTATTAGGTCCTGAGTAGCAGATTATTTTATATTTAGTCCTAAATAGCAGATTTTTTTATTTAGTCTTAAATAGCAGATTATTTTTATTTAGTACTCAGTATCAGATTTTTTTTATTTAGTCCTATATAGTAGATTTTTTTATTTAGTCCTAAATAACAGATTTTATTTTATTTAGTACAAAGTAGCAGATAAATTTTTATTTAGTCCTAAATAGCAGATTATTTTTGTTTAGTCCTAAATAGCAGATATTTCTATCTAGTCCTAAACAGCAGATATTTCTATCTAGTCCTAAATAGCAGATATTTCTATCTAGTCCTAAATAGCAGATATTTCTATCTAGTTCTAAATAGCAGATATTTCTATCTAGTCCTAAATAGCAGATATTTCTATTTAGTCCTAAATAGCAGATATTTCTATCTAGTCCTAAATAGAAGATCCTTTTAACTAGATGACGAGTTATCCTAACTTAAAAGGACAACAGGATTAATTGGACGTAATCCTTGGTGCAGCATAAAAGGATTTTTTTTTTTCCCTAGAAGTGTGTTGAGTTCCGGATTGTAATGTGAGAAGTTTAGGTGACTACGAACAACAGGTTTATAGACTGAAAGAGGATTTGATGTCATATCTGAAGAGGACGATTAGAATGATATTGCCTGTAATCCTGGCGTATCTTAAATTTTCTTTCAAAAGAGAAAAACTGTACAGCAACATTTCTCGAAGATATCTTCTAACTGTGAACTATAGTTTGATTTTTTTTTATTTACATAACTCCAAATCACAGAATAACAGATGCAAAGCTGAATTATCATTAAAAAAATGCCACTGGTGATATCAGCGTTTAATACTGACCTTTTTGTGAGATATATATGTAGAATATACTGGTCATTTTTTATCAGATGCATACGCAATTGTAATAGCCCAACTACCCTTTAATTCATCGAATTTTTAACACACTACAAAACCTTGAGATCCGGGTGCAAGAAATATGAAGAAATCATGATGTCCGGTGGCGGTAAACAAACCCTCGATACCATAACCATGAGGAGGGCATTGGGACCATATATATAAGTGATAAATGATCTAGTCATGTTTCTCGAACAAAACGTGGCAAGAATAAATGTCATGACAAATTGTACTGCAATACACGTACCATTTAATGTTCCACATCTCGTTCTCTCTGGCTTCATTACTTAGTTCTTAACAAGGTCACCCTAACCATTGCACTCTGCTGGCGAAGTTATGCAAATGTTAATATTAACTATAACAAGAGACAGATTTCAGAGCATCATTTGTCATCCGGGATATTGTTTCTCTCAAGTCTTACGCGAGTCATTTCTCGTTTCAACTCCAGCAGTACGAAACTTTATACTCTTGGTAGACATTATATTTAAATAAATACGTCCTTAGATGCGAACCATTTCTCGTTTCAACTCCTTTGAAATATAATAGTTTAGAGGAAGACTTCCATTGGTATTTTGCTAAAAATATTTTGTGTTATTCTTATTACCTTTTAAAATAACAATGAAAACTTTATTACAGTAAAGACATACGTGGCAGTTATTTTTGGAATTGGATAATATTATATAATATATTGCTTTTCTTTTTTTAAATGTCTGAGTCTCAGGATACACGACGGATTTTGAACTTAGGAAATATAATACCTAGCAATCGAGTTTTCTGTACAACGTATAATGCCGTATAAAACCATCAGCTACGATCGATAGCGCTTCAATTGCTTCCCAGATAGGGTAGAGTTAGTAGGGTGAGTCTACAAATCTCCGAAAAACGCGCCCAGATGCACGATCCATGGCTTATTTTAACCTTACATAAAATAAAAACTACTGAGGCTATAAGGTTGCAATCTGGTCTGTTTGATGATTGGAGGGTGGATGATCAACGTGCCAATTTGCAGTCCTATAGCCTCTGTAGTTTGTTTTCTTTTTGTTTTTTAGGTCTTAGGGCGGACAGTTATATTTTACAGAAAACTAAAACTCACGTTTTCTGTGTTAGACCTTACCGATTTATAGCTTGATATTGGACTAACACTGTTCAAAACTGCTACTTACAAATTCCAACGGCACATGCAGCAGCCATGTAGTACCTCACGGCAAAGAAGAGATATTTCTCCCTTTCGAAGAGAATTTGTTCTTTCTCTATAAAAAAAAACAAAAAGAATGGGGGGGGGGGGGGGGGGGGGGGGGGGGGGGGGGGGGGGGGGGGGGGGGGGGGGGGGGGGGGGGGGGGGTGGGGGGGGGGGGGGGGGGGGGGGGGGGTTGGCGGTGACCCCGCCTCTACAACCGCACTTTAAATGGCTTTCGATATGTGGGTTGAAATAGAGACGCGCTAGTGACAGCCGTCGGTCTTCACGCAATGGCATTTCCGTCAAGCGAGAAATGTCTTTTACAATCACTGTCGTTTCAAGTTAGAGTACGTAAGAAAAGGCAGTATATTTTGAGGGGGAGTTTGTCGTCGACTGAAAGGAATTTGCCCACTGGTTTCTGTTCGAGGAAACTCGACGCTGGAATTGAGCGTTGAGTCGCGTGGACGTCGCTTAAATCTTAGTGTGATAACTCCTGGCCTTATATTTCATCCTAGCAATTTGGACGTTATGGAGTTAAAGTGCATCACTTGCTTAAAAGTTTTTCATTTCCTCGATTTAAGTAAACACGAAGAAGCATCTGCAGCAGCCAGACGACACGAAAGCAAGTGAAAATGAAAATGAATGGTAATTGAAATGTATTTCAACTGAATGAACTTTGCCAATCTTTGTTTTTTTTTTGTTTGTTTTTTTGTTTTTTTTTTTTTTTTACTTATACACCTATCAAACTGATTTTACATCTTCCTTGCACTAAGTTATTTGGCCTACACGTTTCTGTATACCCATATCAAGTATTCCTAAAAGAATAGGTGGCATTATATTCAAATTCGTATATATTATATATATATATATATTATATATATAATATATATATATATATATATATATATATATATATATATATGTATATATATACATATATACATATATATATATATATATATTATATATATATATATATATATATATATATATATATATATATATGTATATATATATATAGTATATATATATTTATATATATATATATATATATAATATATATATATATATATATATATATATATATATATATAGATATATATATGTGCGTGTGTGTGTGTTTGTATGTATATATAATTATATATATATATAATATATATATACTATAATATATATATTATATATATATATATATATATAATACATATATAGATATATATACTTGTATATGTATATGTATAGATATAGATATAGATATAGATATAGATATAGATATATATAACTATTAGAATTACTGCATTTAAACTACCCAGCAATGCCCCTTTTCGTCCCCCAATCAAACCCAAGTACCCCATCCCCAAAATTTTATACCTATCTAAATACTCGTTATTTATAGACCACGATCACAGACTGCACACACAGAGTAAGGCAGAGAGAGAGAGAGAGAGAGAGAGAGAGAGAGAGAGACAGGAATTATATTTCTTATACTAGAAATTCCGTTCCAGGCCAACGGATCCTCACGTCCCTCCCTTCCTGGAAAGGATACCCAACTTTGCAAAGACCAAACTTTCATAATAGCATCGTTCGTGATCAGGATATGCTCTTAAAGTGAGCTCAACTTTATTATCATCGTTTTACAAAAGAAAGAGGAAGAAGATAAGAGAGGAAGATAAAAGTGACATGTCAGAAGAAGATGGGGGCGATAAGATTTCCCTGCATATTCCTTTGGAAATGACGTGCTTGAGTAAACAGTAATCATTTTGGGTGATCACTGAGTAACGTTCCAAAAAATAAAAAAATAGTACAAGGTTACTTTGTTCTTCAGTGAAACGAAAAACTTATTAACCACAAATTTGACTAAATATACATTTAAATAATAATTACATAATAAAAGGAAATATAATACATTCCTTACAGTAAAAGCATAAATCTGATTCAGGTCACAGATCATACAGGAAAAAGCTCACAAAAATATAGTCAAAGGATGCGCTCGAAGGCTAGGTAAGCATAACAACCAACGCATGAATGAAACATCATCTTGCTCTGGGAACCTAGATTTGGGTCCCACGAGAGCTAAATAAGTTTGTTGAATCATCATGACCTAGAAGAGGTGTTCGTGAGTAAGTATGTTAGCTTTTGTAACCTGTTCGAATGTACATTCAAAAGTAATCATCACTTCTTTCACCTCTGCCTCTCTTAGAATAAGAATAGCGCTCTTCTGAAAAGTCTATCTTAAGATGTAATAATAATTCAGAGAATATATTTTTAACTAACTTCTTGAGTTTCCCGACATTCTTCATTGATAGTAATATTTAACGAATAACGAAAAACTTTTAGAAGTCTCTACCTTACTTGCCTGCAGAGAGAGAGAGAGAGAGAGAGAGAGAGAGAGAGAGAGAGAGAGAGAGAGAGAGGATTGTTCAAAAACTCCAGACACACCGCTATTTGCATTTTGCGAATCCCAAATTAACAACGAGGACTTGAAACATAAGTGGGTCCAGTCCTCCACATATATAAATGTTATATATAAATGGTATATATATATATATATATATATAGTATATATATATATATATATATATCTATATATCATATATATATATGTCTATATATGCGGTATTTTACTTGGAACTGGTTGTAATTGTTGTTCAGAGAACCATCCTTAGTTTGGCCACCAAAACTTTATTAGTGTAAAATCGTGGTACTATGGATAATAAATCCTCCACACAAGCAATTATCTGAATTCCTGTCCAAAAATGTTGCATAAAATCATTAAAATTACATATCTCTCATTATTTTCACTTTGGACAAATACATTCATGAATTACTTGACGTTTTCACTGAAGTTCACCTCTTTAACCAAATGTAGTACCTATGGATTCTTTATTACGTACCCTGGGTCGACCCATCTAAGTAATTGCTGGATTGTATTGGATATCATGCAGATTACCAATATACCCAATTACACAATAATATAATCAACATTACACTGCTCACGGAGTCAACAAGATATCAAATCTAATATTGCATCATAAATGGTATTACCCACCTTTACCTATTACAGTGTTAGATGTAAATTATATTTTGTTAAACAAGGTAAATTTTTCACGCTATTCTGTTCCTTTCGAAATTGCTCTTGCATTCAGTTATCACAAAGGCATTTCAGATCCTCCATCGAGTCAAATGAAATGAAAAATAAAAGGGCAATAATCATGAAGTATCTCATTACCAGAGGATGTTAGCAGTGCTCTGTTCATTAGTTCGATATTTTGTTTCATTTTGTATCAATTAGTGTGAAATACTATTAGTTTCCGTAAGTGGCAACATCGTTGATAATAATTCCATGACGTTTTCTGGTATAAATGTACCTTCATGCTCTTACATTTTTTTTAATAGATTTTGGACGAATTACATTATAGATAAAAAGATTAATATACTGATGTAGACTCCCATTAAATACTTATCCTGTCATATCGTACTGATAATGGCTCTTGGGTAAGTTATAAATTGCTAAAATACTGAACGTAATAATGAATATATCTTCAAATCTTTAATCCCCTAAAAGTGAGGCCCAATAAATAGTTATTTTTGCTTACTCGGGCAGTGATTCTACAAACTACTCTGTTGTTGTTGTTGTTGTAGTTGAGGGGAGCGGGGGTAAGAAAGCATAAAAAGGTCTGAAAAGGTGTTTAACTTTGAGTTAAAGATACAGAAATTTTAGGATAGGATATTTATGAATTATTTATTATAATGAAAAAGTAAAAAATAAATAAATATCATTTCTAATAAAACATATTTATTGTAATTTTTGTAGGTGAAACAAGGGTCTATTTGACCGTAGATTTTAGCACGTTTTAATTTACGTTTACAACTTCTGCGTAAGGGGAAAATCTTGCGCACGTATCCCGAGTAAGCTGAACCTCAGATCACGCCTTGTTTAATTAAGAGTACTTTTGCGTCGTTTTAGAGGAAAAGAATAGATGCTGTACCATTCAGTGACAGGGTAAACAAATATGGAAATTGATGTCAAAGATACCTTCTTTTTTTAATATTTAGAATTAAAGGTTGCAAACGGATGAGAGGGTAAATAAAGAAATAAATATATAACTATATAAATGAATAGATATATAGATAAATAAGTATATCAGCCTCTCTTTCCTATATGATCATCTCCAGTTAAACTTAATAGATAAAAAAAGTTACATACTTACAGCCCACGCCAGAAACGCACAAATGAAGATTCTATTAAGTCTTTAATAGCCAATAAAACGCTGGCCCAACCAATCTCAATAAATCAAAAAGACTTTGCGTCTTAAAAATTAATTATTTTTTGTTTAGTGAAGTATGCCTTTAATGACTGACTTTGGTCTTAAAATGTATATTTTTGTTTATTGAAGTATACCTTCAATGACTGACTCTGGTCTTATAAACTAATCATTTTTGTTTATTGAAGTATACATTTAATGACTGACTTTGGTCTTAAAAATTTATTATTCTTGTTTATTGAAGTATACCTTTAATGACTAACTTTGGACATGAAAATTAATCATTTTTGTTCATTGAAGTATACCTTCAATTGACTGACTTTAGTCTTATAAATTTATTTTTTTGTTATTGTCTTATCATTGAAGTATGACTATTTCATTGGTAAAATTGTCTTTCTAAATTTGTACTTCCTATACTGTCGTTTATTTTCCATTTCATTCTGTGAAAATAGTATTACGAAACTGGATCACCTGAAGAATTGTCATCCCAAACCCCTTCAGGGTGACGATTCTTCAGGTGGGAATTTCCGGGTTTCCGGGGTGACGAAACACTGGCTTAATTTCTCCAACATTTTGGAGGTTTAATTTAACAAAGCGTGCATGACCATTCGCATGATTGTTTTGCATTTTTTTATTTTTTCCTCCCATCAGGCAATTTATGAAACTGCATTACGACATTGCCATCGTAATACATCTGACCCGATAAATGGAATCATCACCATTATATTTCTCCTTTTATAGTATCTTCAAATACGTCCTCCTACCCTTCGCGATTTTCCTTCTTTACAAGACTGTGCAAACCGTCATCATTC
>NC_061110.1:1591252-1593752 GCF_015104395.2 Macrobrachium nipponense | reverse complement strand
AGATAGAAATATCTGCTATTTAGGACTAGATAGAAATATCTACTATTTAGGACTAGATAGAAATATCTGCTATTTAGGACTAGATAGAAATATCCGCTATTTAGGACTAAACAAAAATAATCTGCTTTTAGGACTAAATAAAAAATTATCTGCTACTTTGTACTAAATAAAATAAAATCTGTTATTTTGGACTAAATAAAAAAAATCTGATACTGAGTACTAAATAAAAATAATCTGCTATTTAAGACTAAATAAAAAAATCTGCTATTTACGACTAAATTACAAAAATTAAATCTGATATTTAGAAATGAACAAAACCCTTAGATTGCAGTTCACAACTATTCACATCCAGGAAAACATGAGGATAAGGAACGTCCTTTGCGAGGAGACAACACAGGAATGTATTTGAGGTTGGATGGAGACGGAGGCTGACATCAAAACGGACTTACAAGGCTCCGTTGATGCTCGCCAGAGTATAGGGACCTGGCGTTCACGACAGGTGTTCGTCATGGGATGAGATCCTTGGACATTTCAGTTCTGGCAAAGATTTGTCTGGGAGTCTCAGCATTGTAGGTATATAATTTCAGCCTTATAAATAGGATCTTTGCAGATAATTTGTAAGACGTGGGCCTTGGGACGTTTTGAATTTGGCAAAGGTTTGCTTCGAGTTCTTAGAAGTGATGTAATTGTAAAACCTTGGTCTTGCAAATAGCGTCTTTGCAGATATTTCGTAAGACTGAATCTACTAAGAAAAGGCTTAGAACTTTTTAAATAGGTTGCTTGAAAGCGGGATTGGAAAGGAAGGTTCATAAGATAATTCAGGAGGTTTGAAAGAAAGTTAAAGAAGTGATATAACAACGTGTATGCTTGGAGCCAGACAAGGTACTGATAATAGAAGCAGTCTACGTTGTTGTAACAGATCAGGTACTTGAAATATATCTTTTCAGAATGAGAAGAAAATCTTAACAAAAATTACCTGCACCGCCAAATAATCATTCAGCCGAAGAAGCCAAACATGGCGTACGAAATTGTATGCCCCAGAATCCCCAGATCATTATATTTACAAACCCACATTCATTTCCACATCCATGATTAGGGTTTTTTGTTGCTGAAAACGCTGCAAATATTTGCAAATGCAACGGCAGCATGAGCAATCTCTTAATCAACTTGCAGATTCTGTAGGAGAAACTTATATTTGCTTTTTAGTGTTCATTTGAAACGAAGAACAGGGAGAAAGGTTCATTCAATTTCGACCAGACTTAATAAATGGTAACTCAGGATATATATATATATATATATATATATATATATAGATATATATATATATATATATATATATATATATATATATATATGCTTATATGTTTGTATGTTTATTTTTGTATGTTGGCATATGAGTCCATTTGTTCAGTAGTATACAGATGCTTCATGTTATTGAGAAACGGAATGCAAGGTTAATTCCAACTTTTGGAAGTAGATTCCATATTTTCACTGAATGAACTAGCGCTTAATTATCTGTGTCAGAATGCGAAAACACCAATTACACTTTTTTATCCATTTACTCATATATATTTGGCAGTGCTACATCTTGGGTATTTATCATTCATGCAAATTTAGTAGCATTAACTTAGGAAATTATGAACCCATAGCCTCGGATATTAGATTCGTCCTTAATTTTACTGACATAAATATACAACATAGAACCAGAGTCATAGAAACGCAATTTAACAAATAACTTTCCGCCATAACCGTCGTTTCATTCAAACACTGAAGCCACTGGCACACGTGGCGAGAGAGAGAGAGAGAGAGAGAGATGCGATTCGATATTTATGGGGTTTATAATTTCTAACATTTATAAAACATATCTTGAAACTCACTGCTCACCGATTCCTCCTGAATAATCTTTTGGGACAGGAAACATTACACAGCTGTGAATGAAATTCCCTCTCCTTGGAAATATTTCCTTGTATCCCACCGCTCGTTACATGAAATCTTTTAATGACTAGAGAGAGAGAGAGAGAGAGAGAGAGAGAGAGAGAGAGAGAGAGAGAGAGAGAGAGAGAATTGAAGCGGAGGGAAGCCATAAGAGCATCACAGCTCATCTGAACTGTAAGCCGCCAAGTCTAGATATAATTACGAGCATCAACAATGGGAGCATGCGAGCGTTATTATTGTGAACATACCATAAAACAATGTTCCTTGTTTTTTTAATATTTTAATTAAATTTTCACTTAATAGTTAATATTATTTTATATGTATTTTATAGTGGGAGCATGCGAGCGTTGTTATTGAGAACGTATCACAAAGCAATGTTCCTTGCGTTTTAATGATTTACTTAAATTTTCACTTATAAGTTTATTATTTTTATGTATTTAACAGTGGGAGCATGCGAGCGTTATTATTTTGAATGTATCACAAAGCAATGTTCCTTGTGTTTTAATTATTTAATTAAATTTTCACCTATTAGTTTATTATATTTTCTGTGTTTCCTATTGACTTC
>NC_061110.1:1583752-1586252 GCF_015104395.2 Macrobrachium nipponense | reverse complement strand
GACAATATTGTGGGTGATGAAAAGGAGAAAGATGTATACAACGAGAGAGAGGAGAGAGAGAGAGAGAGAGAGAGAGAGAGAGAGAGAGAGAGAGAGATGCCTTGAAAGCTTCCGGTCTTAGAACACTCGGCTAAACATTATGATATTGCAGCATTCCTTGGTTTCGTAATTGTAAGCTTTACAAATCCATGAATAAAAAGAAAAACCGTAAAATCTGTATTTAATAAACCACACGAGATTTACAGCAACGCGAATCGAGTTATACGAAATAAAAACCCTGCATAGAATTAAACGAATTCTGTGCCATTCTCGACACAAAGTGTCTGCCGACTAAAATTTACGGCACCCCGTGTGACGCTGCTCAGAAGATCGAGGTCTCGCGCGAAGAAACAAAAGCCCAAGGCCCGAAAACGGCCATAAAAGAAACCCTACCATATCAAGCTCGATGCTGCTGTATACGAGTCCTGGCACCAGACCAGCAGAGATTTTTCCATCTGCCGCTCTCCGGCCTCATTTGTCTACAGTGTGTCGAGGGAAAGGGAAGGAAGGGGAGGCGCTTGTTTTTGCTCGTAGAGCATTGTATGGTAAAGATCCCCGGCGCACTTTAGGCATATTTATTCGTATAAATCGGCTCACATGACGCGGAGAAAGCGGCGTCGTCTTATCCGATAGTTTTCGTTTCGCGTGGAAGCGTTTTGGAGGAAAGTTAAAGGGAAACATTTATTTTATGAACTAGAATGTTACATGTTTTTACGATGTAAATAATGAGGTATGATTTCTATTTCAGAATTCTAAGTGTTTCTCATTTAGAATCAACTCATGGCAGAATATGGGACACTGTTACTCATAACAATGCCACCTTTTCATACAACGGTCGTATTGCTTTGAGTAATACCATCCGATCAACATCAGCGAGGGAATAACGTTGATTGTCATTTCGCGAATAATCCGTAATTTCTGTTGTCAGAGAATAAATGAAAAGAATCATTGCGCCTTAGGAAACAAGTCTGAAGGAAAACTTCATAAACAATGGCTAGTCGGGGTTTTCAGAAATGTATGTCAGTCGCATTTATGCAAGAACATTTACAATTTTTCTCTTAAATTCTTCTGTTGAATGAATGTTCTTTAAATTTTCGAGTTCGTGAATTATTTTATTTATTTTTTTATTATTCCATAATCGCATGACGTCATATATCTAATACAAAAAATGTATTTTGGCAATAGAGTCTTTGTTGCAGTTCTTCTTCTCCATTGATATTATATCTATTATTTCATAATCGCATGACATCAAATATCGAATTAAAAAAATTCAATTAGACAATAAAATCTTTGATGCAATTCTTCCTCTCCTTTGATGTTATCTTGGAGAAGGTAAAAGGATAAAAATATAAATTAACATGAAAGATAGGAGAAAGTTAAGAAATATCTAGAATTATCTACCAGTAAAAGCAAAACCAGTTGCGATACCCTGTCCACTCAGACATATTGCATTCTGCACCCAATGTCTTCTGTTTCCTCTTGTAGTACAATTCAGCAACAGATGACTATTCGCCGCCTTTCTAGCTAACTGCCTCATTTAAATCAACTATTCTTCAGGTTCCCTGTCCATGTCTCGACTGTAAGAACAAAAACAATTATTTGCGTCTTCTTTCTTATACTTTGCAGGTTTTGTGTGGTGAGGAACGAAAGACGGTAGCTAATATCTCCAGTACAAAGCAAATGAATATAAACACTTGGGATCTGTCTGAGAGAGAGAGAGAGAGAGAGAGAGAGAGAGAGAGAGAGAGAGAGAGACATCTTGAATGTTGATTTTTGTCTTCTTTACTCAAGCATCTAAAGGTCATCATATAGTTTCAGAAATATTTTCCAACGCTTTATATAAAGTTTCGACGGGAAATTATTTGTTTGCCTTGAGGGTCATTCAGGGTAAAAGGTGAAGAAATATTCATTCTTAGCTTTGCATTATTCAAGAGGAAATAGAACACTCCGACGAAAGTATCTCCCTCCCACCCCCCCCTCCCCCCCCCCCGTCCCCCGCAAACCCCGCATAAAAGAAAAAAAATTAGTTTCATCAAGTACATGAAAATTATGGTTCGTCTCTCTCTCTCTCTCTCTCTCCTCTCTCTCTCTCTCTCTCTCTCTCTCTCTCTCTCTCTCTCTAGTCATTAAAAGATTTCATGTAACGAGCGCTGGGATACAAAGAAATGTCTCCAAGGAGAGGGAAATTCATTCACAGATGTGTAATATTTTCCTGTCCCAAAAGATTATTCAAGGCAAGGACGTGCATGTGGAAATTCTGCGTTACGAGGAGGAATCGTGAGCAGTGAGTTCAAGATATGTTTTATAAATGTTAGAAATTATAAACCCCATAATATCGAATCGTATCTCACACTCTCTCTCTCTCTCTCGCTCTCTCTCTCTCTCTCTCTCTCTCTCTCTCTCACTGTGTTAATTAATATAACATACGTGGTCATATAAATAAACATCACAGATATATTTT
>NC_061110.1:1573752-1578752 GCF_015104395.2 Macrobrachium nipponense | reverse complement strand
ACGGATACAATAGTTTTCTTTGCAGAAAACTCAAAAAAAAAAATATCTGCTTAAAAGAGTATCAATCTGCGACAATCTAATGAACATTAAATATAGACAGACGAATGTAATTAGCGGCACAAATATAAATTTGAAAATCGCATCGAAAGAGAGCAATGTCCTTGATCTTCCGAACCCTCTTAATTTTGTCTGTCAAAAGATTTGTTTTTATTAAGGAGGGGAGAGTTGGGAGGTTGGGGGAGATTTTACACACTTTGCACGTAGTCATGCCTCCTTCTCCCGGCCTGAGAATAATGAGCAATTTCCGAGCCGTCTTCATTCTTTGAACGATAATGATTGAGAGCTGTTTTTATTCTCAGAGGCTCTCGAGAATCTCTCATTTTTATTCCGTCTGTTTTTCTCATGGTGATCAGATTTTTTGTCTTTAACCTCATGAACTTCGCCTCTCATTATATATCTGTCTCTTTCGGTTTTAATGTATTTTCAAGGGCGGTTTATAGTGTGACTGTGAATTTTATTGTTTATTAATAGACACTGATAGCTGATTCGGGTTCGATGCCTATATAATATATATCTATATATATAATATATATATATATATATATATATTATATATATATATATATATATATATATTATATATATATATATGTATATGTATGTATGTGTGTGTGCGTAAACTATCCCATTAAAACACTCTGGTTTAAAGCTAAGGACTAAATTTAGTTAAACCCGGGCCTTTTATACTTGAGAGTATCCTGCTTTAACAGAAGGATTTATTTACACACACACACTCACACACACGCACACATTTCACATATATATATTATATATATATATATATATATATATATATATATATATATATAATATATATAATATAAGTCTATCACATTACCATGATTCATATACATACATCGAAACTACAAATGTACTTAATATCTAATTCGCTCTACCTCGGAATTAATATATTTTCATATATGCTTAACCGAGGGGGAATTTATTAAGCGATAATAGAATTGGCGATCGGACAGGCGCGAACCAGCGACCTCTCAAATTCCAGGACTGGCAGTGAAGCCTTAAACCACCCCGACTTGCGGTGTCGGGGTGGTTTAAGGCTTTACTGCCAGTCCTGGAATTGAGAGTCGCTGGTTCGCGCCTGTCGATCGCCAATTCTATTATCGCTTAATAAATTCCCCCTCGGTTAAGCACATATGAAAATATATTAATTCCGAGTTAGAGCGAATTAGATATTAAGTACTTTGTAGTTCGATTATATATATATATATATATATATATATATATATATATATATATATATATATATATTGGGCGTGTGTGTGTGTGTGTGAACGCTCTGCATGCATGCATGCATCTGGCTGCATCGCCTCGGTAATAGAGCACTAGTTTTACATTTTCAAGTTCCGTGGTTCCAATTCCGACTACATTTTCTCCCCAAAGCCCCAACACAGGATCCTCCCATTGGCTTCCTGATTGGCTCATAAGAATAAAGGAGAAACGCCACTTCATAAATTATTGCCAGACACCACCTTCGGTATTCGTTTCCCATCAGTGAATATTTTTTCCCTTGCTCCGTCTCTTTGGTATTCAGTCGCTTTCTATCTTTATGCTTTAATATTCTTCAGTTACTCTTACATGTTACAAATACTCTATCAGCAGTGAATTGTTTTACATTTAGTTATTTCTATGTGATGTCAAACTAGTTACGTTTTGGAGTTATTTGCTGTTTGTTTATAGTATTGATAATTTTCGATATTCGAACACAAACAAAACATCTTGTGAAACGCTATTTCAAATTACTGAAAAAAACGCATTTTTCTTTGACACATTCCTCTCTCTCTCTCTCTCTCTCTCTCTCTCTCTCTCTCTCTCTCTCTCTCTCTCATACAGACATATTAAAGAAATTTGAATAACACATACATCGCAGGCAAATAATAATTTCACCTAAATATTGCGAAAAATACGCAACTATGAGCTGAAGGAAAAGAGTAATTCATTTCACCTAAAAATTGCAAAAATATACGTAAATATGAAATGAAACATTAAGCTTTTTTTCCCGTGACACACAATTTATTTTCCATTGTTTTATTCTGTTCATTAACCGTGCATCTGTCCACAGGGCAGAAAAGATTGACAATGGAAAGATAAGTTGTTTTAATAATCGCGCCTTTATAATGTTAATTGAATGCAAAAATAGCATTATGTAGGTAAGAAGGAGATGTTAAGTTGGGGAGGGGGATGGAAAGGGTGGTTTGGGGGAAGGGGTAGTGAGGGTAAAAGGTCGTACAGAGCACGATGGAGGAAAATAATTAGCAATTGAAAAAGTTAGGTTTTTCATTTTCTTGCCTTAGGGAGGTCGGAGGGATGAGGTTGTTGTGGGGGGGGGGGAGGGGTGGGGGGGGGGGGGGGGGGGGGGGGGGTGAGAAAGGAGGGAAGGGAGGGTGGGGCTGAAAGGAATATAGTGGGGGTTGGTGGTGGTTGAGTGGGAAAGGGACTGGGAGAATGTCGTAGTGAGAAAAGTCAGAAGGCAAATGATGACTGATGGAAAAAACGAAGCATTTTCATTTTCTTGCCTTGATATTTTCACGCTATTTCTGGGTGACGAGTCACACAGTTCGTGTATGGCTCTTAGTGGTTGGCTGGGTACACACACACACACACACTTCACCTTCGCCTTCCTTCACCATGTAATTCTCTATTGATATAATTTTGCATTACCATTCTTATCGTAGCTCTTTCTTTCAATGGGGACTTTCACTAATACCTAAATTTTGGTATTAGTCTTTTAATTTTACTGATTATTATACTTTTTTATCTACAGTTTTTTCCTTATTATATCCCAATATTTAGAATCACCCTTTTAACCATCTTATTCTGAAGAGAAAGTCCCCCTCCCCCAACCCATTTTCCAATTGCCATAGGAGAAAAATAAGTCATATTTTGGGTTCCATAACAACAGATTCAAACATCCATCATATTCCTTTAATATCTTTTTCCGTCAACGATGAATAACTCAAAAGTAATCGAAGCTGAAATATTCGATGATACGATTTTAATATGATTCTTTTTTCATTTCTCTCTCTCTCTCTCTCTCTCTCTCTCTCTCTCTCTCTCTCTCTCTCTCTCTTTCTCTCTCTCTCTCTCTCTCTCTCTCTCTTGTTTTATTGGATCCTTTTTTTGATAATTAAGAGAGGGGTTGGAGCTGCACTGTTTATGATTAATTGCAACCATTTATCTTGTTTACCCTTTGACTTATTCAGTTGCTCTTATTAAACGACAAGCAGATTTAATTCTTCGTTCTGTTTACTAGACTTTCGTCTTTGTTCATTTATTTCAAGAATATCATCATAATCTTCTGTTTATTGGCTCTCAAATTAGCTCATCTTTGAGTGCCAAAGATGCATCTCAGTTTTCATCCGTTATATTGATAAAAATAGTAAATTGTAAATGCTATATTTATTTAAATTTTATACTGTTATATTAACATAACATTAATTTTTTTTAAATCATAAATTGTAAATGTTATATTTATTTCATTTTTATACTGTATATTTAGAAATCATTAATAAAAAAAAAACATAAATTGTAAATATTATATTTATTTCAATTTTATACTTTATAATGACTTTAATCGTTAATCTTAAAAAATCATAAATTGTAAATTATATATTTGTTAAAATATACTGTATATTGAGAAATTATTAATTAAAAAATCATAAATTGTAAATGTTATATTTATTTAAATTTTATACTGTATATTGACATATCATTATTCTATAAAAATCATGAATTGTAAATGTTATATTTGTTTAAAGATACTGTAAGTTGACATAACATTAATTTTTAAAAAATCATAAATTGCAAATGGTATATTTATTTATGTTTTATACTGTATATTGAGAAATCAATAAAAAAAACATAAATTGTAAATGTTATATTTATTTTAATGTTATACTGTATACTGACATAACATTAATCTTAAAAACTCATAAATCGTAAATGTTATATTTGTTTAAATTATATGCTGTGTATTGACATAACATTATGCATTTCATATTACCATACATTGTAAAGTTATATTGATGTCAATTTTAAACAATAATATAACTTTATGAATGTTATATACCCATAAATTATAATTTCATAAAACAACGAATAAAACATTTACATTACAGCGATATAAATCATAAATTTATATTAATATAGATTGTAAATGTGGAATCTTCTTCTCATAGCTCTCACTTTTAGGATCCCGCATTTTTTTTTAAAATGTTAAAATTTACCAAAATGGTAGCTGGTAAGATTCATGAAAGGTAAATTGAACCTGAATATAAAAAAAATGAAAAAATGGTAAATTTTTCTATTTGTCGATTCTGTTTTGACTCCATTATATCTATGTGAATTCTATTTTCTGTATGTATATTGTCAATCATTTTACGATTATTTTTTTGGGGTGGTCGACGTTTTCGACTATTTTCGGTTTAGGTCACGCCGTTTATCATTTATTCGTTTTTGGATCCTGTTTTTCAAGTATTTTAGATACAGGTAACAGCATTTATTTTTCCATTTTTATTTATTTATTTTCAAAATCTTCGTCACTTGTTTGCGATATACAATTGTTATATTCATTTCCATAAAAATGCATTTGGAAACCTGTCAATGTAACCACTTTTTATTGTTCCATTTTTTCATACATTTTATATTTTTGTGTTTTATTCTGAAGCTTTTCATTTGTGCTAAAAATATAAAGGCTTGAAAAGAACGTATTTTAAGTTTAACGTTCCATGGATGATCTGTGTTACTGTGCTGAGCTAAATGGGCTTGCATATGTTTTCTAAAACTGTGTTGTTAAATTGTTAAATATTAGTTGTGTGTGTTATATGCCCATAAAGAAATAGTGCCAGTTTAGGTATCAAGTTTGTTTACGTAGAAAAAACAAAAGAGATTTTTGTCCATCAGATTATTTGATATGCTCTCTC
>NC_061110.1:1569345-1570752 GCF_015104395.2 Macrobrachium nipponense | reverse complement strand
GGGGGTAAACAATTCTTCAGGTGATCCGGTTTCGTAATTCTATTTTCACAGAATGAAATGGAAAATAAACGACAGTATAGAAAGCACAAATTAGAAAGACAATTTACCAATGAAAATAGTCATACTTCAATGAATAAGACAATAACAAAAATAAATATAAGACTAAAGTCAGTCATTGAAGGTATACTTCAATGAACAAAAATGATTAATGTTTATGACCAAAGTCAGCCATTAAAGGTATACTTAAATAAACAAGAATAATACATTTTTAAGACCAAGTCAGTCATTAAAGGTATACTTCAATAAAATAAAATGATTAGTTTATAAGACCAAAGTCAGTCATTGAAGGTATACTTCAATAAACAAAAATAATTAATTTTTATGACCAAAGTCACTCATTAAAGGTATACTTCAATAAACAAGAATAATACATTTTTAAGACAAAGTCAGTCCATAAAGGCATACTTCAATAAACAAAAATAATAATTTTTAAGACGCGAAGTCCTTTTTGATTTATTGAGATTGGTTAGGCCAGCGTTTTATTGGCTATTAAAGACTTAATAGAATCTTAATTGTCGTTTCTGGCGAGGACTGTAAGTATGTAACTTTTTTATCTATTAGTTTAACTGGAGATGATCATATAGGAAAGAGATGCTGATATACTTATATATATATATATATATATATATATAATATATATATATATATATATATATATATATATATATATATATATATATATATATATATTCATTTACATAGTTATATATTTATTTCTTTATTTACCCTGTCATCCGTTTTGCAACCTTTAATTACTGATATTAAAAAAAAAGGTATCTTTGACATCAATTTCTATATTTTGTTTACCTGCACTGAATGGTACAGCATCTATTCTTTTCCTCTACAACGATGCAAATGTACTCTCATTTAAAAACAAGGCATGATCCAAGGTCAGATACTCCGGGATACGTGCGCAAAATTTTCCCCTTACTCAGAAGTTGTAAAACATTATAGTCTAACCTAACGTAAATTCAAAACGTGCTTAAATCTACGGTCAAATAGACCTTGTGTCATCTGACAAAAATTACAAAAATATAGTTTTTTATTAGAAATGATATTTATCTTTTTTTTTAATTTTTCATTGTAATAATTAATTCATAATTATCATGTCCTAAAATTTATGTATTCTTTAACTCAAAGTTAAACACTTTTTTCTTTTTTTCAGAACTTTTTATGCTTTCTTACCCCCACGCCCCTCAACTACAACAACAACAACAACAACAGAATAGTTTGTAGAATCACTGCCCGAGTAAGCAAAAATAACTATTTATTGGGCCTCACTTTTAGGGGATTAAAGATTTGAAGATATATTCATTATTACGTTCAGTATTTTAGCAATTTACAACC
>NC_061110.1:1561845-1564345 GCF_015104395.2 Macrobrachium nipponense | reverse complement strand
ACAATATCCCGATGACAAATGATGCTCTGAAATCTGTCTCTTGTTATAGTTAATATTAACATTTGCATAACTTCGCCAGCAGCGTGCAATGGTTAGGGTGACCTTGTTAAGAATTAAGTAATGAAGCCAGAGAGAACGAGATGTGGAACATTAAATGGTACGTGTATTGCAGTACATTTGTCATGCATTTATTCTTGCCACGTTTTGTTCGAGAAACATGACTAGATCATTAAGACTATAAAATGGTCCCAATACACTCCATGTTTATGGTATCTCGGTTTGTTTACAGCCACCGGACATCATGATTTCTTCATATTTCTGCACTCGGATCTCAACGGTTTTGTAGTGTGTTAAAAATTCGATGAATTAAAGGGTAGTTGGGCTATTACAATTACGTATGCATCTGGCAAAAAATGACCAGTATATTCTACATATATATCTCACAAAAAGGTCAGGATTAAACACAGATATCATCAGTGGCATTTTTTAAATGATAATTCAGCTTTGCATCTGTTATTCTGTCATTTGGAGTTATTTAAATTAAAAAAAAATCAAACTATAGTTCACAGTTAGAAGATATCTTTGAGAAATGTTGCTGTACAGTTTTTTCTCTTTTGAAAGAAAATTTAGATACGCCAGGATTACAGGCAATATCATTCTAATCGTCCTCTTCAGATATGACATCAAATCCTCTTTCAGTCTATAACCGTAGTCACCTAAACTTCTCACATTACAATACCGGAACTCAACACACTTCTTGGAAAAAATTAATATCCTTTTATGCTGACAAAGGATTACGTCCAATTAATCCTGTAGTCCTTTTTAAGTTAGGATAACTTGTCATCTAGTTAAAAGGTCTGCTATTTAGGACTAGATAGAAATATCTACTATTTAGGACTAAAATAGAAATATCTGATATTTAGACTAAAATAGAAATACTGCTATTTAGGACTAGATATATCTGCTATTTAGGACTAGATAGAAATATCTGCTATTTAGAACTAGATAAAAATATCTGCTATTTAGGACTAGATAGAAATATCTGCTACTTAGGACTAGATAGAAATATCTGCTATTTCGGACTAAATAGAAATATCTGCTATCTAGGACTAGATAGAAATATCTGCTATTTAGGTATAATAGAAATATCCGCTATTTAGGACTAAAAAAAATAAATAATGCTATTTAGGACTAAATAAAAAATTATCTGCTACTTTGGTTACTAAATAAAATAAAATCTGTTATTCAGGACTAAATAAAAAAATCTACTTTATAGACTAAAATAAAAAAAAATCGATACTGATAATAAATAAAATAATCTGCTATTTAAGAATAAATAAAAAATCTACTATACGACTAAATATAAAATAATCTGCTACTCAGGACCTAATAACAATAACGCATTTAGGATAAACAAAAAATCTGTTGATAGGACTAATAAAAGATAAAATCTGCTATTTAGGAATTAATAAATCCCTTAAATGGCAGAACAAAAAAAATCTGCTATTTACGACCAAATTACAAAAATTTAATCAGATATTTAGGAATGAACAAAACCCTTAGATTGCAGTCCACAACTATTCACATCCAGGAAAACATAAGGATAAGGAACGTCCTTTGCGAGGAGACAACACAGGAATGTACTTTGAGGTTGGATGGAGACGAAGGCTGACATCAAAACGGACTTACAAGGCTCCGTTGATGTCCGCCAGAGTCGAGGGACCTGGCGTTCACGACAGTTCGTCAGGGATGAGATCCTCGACATTTCGGTTCTGGCAAGATTTGTCGGGAGTCTTAGCATTGTAGGTATATAATTTCAGCCTTATAAATAGGATCTTTGCAGATAATTTGTAAGACGTGGGCCTTGGGACGTTTTGAATTTGGCAAAGGTTAGCTTCGCGTTCTTAGAATTGGTGTAATTGTAAAACCTTGGTCTTGCCAATAGCGTCTTTGCAGATATTTCGTACGACGTGAATCTACTAAGAAAAGGCTTAGACTTTTTAAATAGGTTGCTTGAAAGCGGAATTGAAAGGAAGGATCATAAGATAATTCAGGAGGTTTGAAAGTAAGTTAAAGAAGTGATAAGCAACGTGTATGCTTGGAGCCAGACAGATACTGATAATCGAAGCAGTCTACGTTGTTGTAAACGATCAGGTACTTGAAATATATCTTTTGAGAGAGGAGAAGAAAATCTTAGAAATTACCTGCACGCCAAATATCATTCCGAAGAAGCAAACATGACGTACGAAATTGTATGCCAGAAATCCCCAGAACATATATTTACAAACAACATTCATTTCCACATCCATGATTAGGTTTTGTTGCTGAAACGCTGCAAATATTTGCAATGCAACGGCAGCATCAGCAATCTCTTAATCAACTTGCAGATTCTGTAGCAGAAACTTATATTTGCGTTTTAGTGTTCATTTGAAACGAAGAGCAGGGAGAAAGGTTAATTCAATTTCGACCAGACCTAATAAATGGGACCTCAAGGTTATAT
>NC_061110.1:1556845-1559345 GCF_015104395.2 Macrobrachium nipponense | reverse complement strand
AGATTGAATATGTGATTTTTTTAGTCTAAATATAAATATTTTTAATACAACTTAAATATTAGGTCTCTTGCCAGTAAATTTCTCATTGAATTTTAGGTCAATTGTTAAATATTTAAGGTACTGTCAAATAGCAGAACACTGGATAATGCGAAATGTGATTACCAGTGCTTTCGGACGAACATTAACCCTATAAGTGACTCTTAACTTACTTTATATCGTTACAAAAGAAATTTGTCTAAGAACGAAGATTTCATATTATACAGAGGGCGCTAACCGTGACAGAACGACGTCGTCAAATACTTGCCAACACTAAATTTCATGAAATTTTATCAACGCATATCTCAACAAGCTAGAATTTCTAATTTCCAGAATACGTTCTAATTTTAATTGCATTCATAATGAAAAGTCAACACGCCCCGTTTCGAAGCATTCTCTGGTCTGGTGATGCCTACTAATTGCCGTGGACAATGAGGCAAATTTAAATAATCATTACTGGCGTGATTGTTTACTATCTATGCGAGGTGGGATTCCCACTTTTTCGTTTTATTTATTTTTTTTTTTTTTGTTTTTTTTTTTTAGTTTTTTAGAATCTTATCAATTTTAAACTGCGAAGGCAAGAATAAATGTATTTAAGAATAATGAGTAATTATTTCACATTGAAAGGGTAATATGAATAATGAAGCAAAGATCATATAACGGTAACGATGTAAGGACAGAATCTGATTAGAGAAATACATAATAACAATAGAGATTCAACTCTGTAATTATTGCAATAAAAACCATAAGGAGGGATGCATTTAATTCGAAGCGAGGAAAACAAAGAGAGATGAACGAATCACGGAGATGTTACGTATAAGAAAGTGACAGAGAGAGAGAGAGAGAGAGAGAGAGAGAGAGAGAGAGAGAGAGAGAGAGAGAAGGATTTTCTGTTTATCTATAAACATACTGAAGTTTAGTCTCTAATCTTTACTGGCAAATGCATCTGTTACATACAGAAATATATATATATATATATATATATATATATATATATATATATATATATATATATATATATACATACATATATATATATATATATATATATATATATATATATATATATATATATATATATATATATATATATATATATATATATATATATGTATATATGAATACACACACACACACACACACACATATATATATATATATATATATATATATATATATATATATATATATATATATATATATATATATATATATATGTATATATATATATGTACATATATATATATATATATATATATATATATATATTATATATATATATATATATATATATATATATAAATAAAGGTTTTTTTGCGAGGAAGGAAAAAAAAAATGAAAAAACGAGTTGGCCGAGTACTTTCGGTCCTATTCGGACCCTTTACTGAGGCATACTGGTTTTACAAAGACACCTAGTCAAAAGAAGGCTTAATATACAAACTGACACTACCAAATTAGCCATAAGGGCGATTTTCACTCTACAGAGAGGAGGAGGAGTCATAGGCTAGCCACACCTTGAAGGATACCCGCGGTAACAAGTGATTCTTCCAGAAAAACAGTACATTTTGAAAACAACACGGGAGCATATACAATTTAATATCATGAATTTTTACACAAATTTTCCCAACAAGAAATTATTATTAATGAAAAGACGAAAGAAAATATAATATATATATATATATATATATATATATATATATATATACTATATATCTATATATCTATATATATATATATAATATCGAGCAAGAGAAAGAGGGAGAGAAATATCGAACCAGAGAGAGAGAGAGAGAGAGAGAGAGAGAGAGAGAGAGAGAGAGAGAGAGAGAGAGAGAGATTAATTAAAATTTTTTTTACTATATACATGTGGGACTAATTTATTGTTGTTCATTTATTTTGAGGTCCTTCATAAACATCTTACAAATATATGGGTCCAAATGGTACATTCCCAGACTAAGATTTAGGTTGTTTTTATTAGTGATTTGTATATTGCCGATTCCAGTAAATTTCTTGAAAACATAATCATTAGATCTAACAATTACCGAGGCATCACCCCAATTATACAATGAGATTTTTCACTCAGATGGATAACAGTGCATTTGAAGTCTGGGCTGTTCTAACTGAATACATATGCTGCTTAACCCGAACACATAAATTTTTACTAGACTGACCAACGTAAACGATGGCAATCCTTACAAGGAATTTTGTAAATGATGTTGTTATTTGTTACGGGACTATTCTTAATTAGCATATCTTTAATGGTATTGTTATAAGAGACACTACATTAACATTAAACGATTTAAATATTGATTTTATGGTTTCAAATCCTACGAAAATAAGGTAAGCTAAGTACATTTTTAGGCATTTCTTTTTCATTAATAGCAACATTATAAAACTTTTTGTGAGCTTTTTGATAACATAAATCATTACAAATGAGGTGGGTAGCAGAGATCGTTCCCTATAT